>NW_024544639.1:0-110584 GCF_018167655.1 Microtus oregoni | reverse complement strand
GTTGCTCAGTGCTCAGGGTGATCGGTGCTCAGTACTCAGGGTGCTCAGTACTCAGGATGCTGGGTGCTCAGTGCTCAGGGTGCTGGGTGCTCAGTACTCAGGGTGCTGGGTGCTCAGTGCTCGGGGTGCTGGGTGCTCAGTGCTCAGGGTGATCGGTGCTCAGTACTCAGGGTGCTGGGTGCTCAGTGCTCAGGGTGCTGGTGCTCAGGCCTCAGGGTGCTCAGTGCTCAGGGTGCTGGGTGCTCAGTACTCAGGTGCTGGTGCTCAGTGCTCGGGGTGCTGGGTGCTCAGTGCTCGGGGTGCTGGGTGCTCAGTACTCAGGTGCTGGGGTGCTCAGTGCTCGGGGTGCTGGGTGCTCAGTACTCAGGGTGCTGGGTGCTCGGTGCTCAGTACGCTGGGTGCTCAGTACTCAGGGTGCTGGCTGCTCAGTACACAGGGTGCTCGGTGCTCAGTACTCAGGGTGCTGGGTGCTCAGTGCTCGGGGTGCTGGGTGCTCAGTACTCAGGGTGCTCATTGCTCAGGTTGATGGTGCTCAGTACTCAGGGTGCTGGGTGCTCAGTACACACGGTGCTCAGTGTTCAGTACTCAGGTGCTCAGTGCTCAGTACTCAGAGTGCTCAGTGCTCAGCGTGCTGGTGCTCAGTGCTCGGGGTGCTGGGTGCTCAGGCTCAGGGTGCTGGGTGCTCAGTACTCAGGGTGCTGGGTGCTCAGTGCTCGGGGTGCTGGGTGCTCAGTGCTCGGGGTGCTGGGTGCTCAGTGCTCAGGGTGATCGGTGCTCAGTACTCAGGGTGCTGGGTGCTCAGTGCTCAGGGTGCTGGGTGCTCAGTACTCATGGTGCTGGGTGCTCAGTGCTCGGGGGTGCTGGGTGCTCAGTACTCAGCGTGCTGCGTGCTCAGTACTCAGGGTGCTGGGTGCACAATACTCAGTGCTCGGGGTCCTGGGTGCTGAGTGCTCAGGGTGCTGGGTGCTCAGTGCTCTGGGTGCTGGGTGCTCAGTACTCAGGGTGCTGGGTGCTCAGTACTCAGGGTGCTGGGTGCTCAGTGCTCAGGGTGCTGGGTGCTCAGTACTCAGGGTGCTGTGTGCTCAGTACTCAGGGTGCTCGGATGCTCAGTACTCAGGGTGCTGGGTGCTCAGTGCTCAGGGTGCTGGGTACTCAGTACTCAGGGTGCTGGGTGCTCAGTACTCAGGGTGCTGGGGGCTCAGTGCTCAGGGTCCTGGGTGCTCAGTGCTCAGGGAGCTGGGTGCTCAGTACTCAGGGTGCTGGGTGCTCAGTGCTCAGGGTGATCGGTGCTCAGTACTCAGGGTGCTCAGTACTCAGGATGCTGGGTGCTCAGTGCTCAGGGTGCTGGGTGCTCAGTACTCAGGGTGCTGGGTGCTCAGTGCTCGGGGTGCTGGGTGCTCAGTGCTCAGGGTGATCGGTGCTCAGTACTCAGGGTGCTGGGTGCTCAGTGCTCAGGGTGCTGGGTGCTCAGGCCTCAGGGTGCTCAGTGCTCAGGGTGCTGGGTGCTCAGTGCTCGGGGTGCTCGGTGCTCAGTACTCAGGGTGCTGAGTGCTCGGTACTCAGGGTGCTGGGTGCTCAGTACTCATGGTGCTGGGTGCTCAGTACTCAGGGGACTGGGTGTTCAGTGCTCAGGGTGCTGGGTGCTCAGTGCTCAGGGCGCTGGGTGCTCAGTGCTCGGGGTGCTGGGTGCTCAGTGCTCGGGGTGCTGGGTGGTCAGTGCTCAGTGCTCAAGGTGCTGGGTGCTCAGTGCTCAGTGCTCAGGGTGCTGGGTGCTCAGTACTCAGGGTGCTGGGTGCTCAGTACTCAGGGTGCTGGGTGCTCAGTTCTCGGGGTGCTGGGTGCTTAGTGCTCAGGGTGCTGGGTGCTCATTGCTCAGGCTGCTGGGTGCTCAGTACTCAGGGTGCTGGGTGCTCAGTGCTCAGGGTGCTGGGTGCTCAGTCCTCGGGGTGCTCCGTGCTCAGTGATCACCGTGCTGGGTGCTCAGGACTCAGGGTGCTCGTTGTTCAGGACTCAGGGTTCTCAGTGCTCAGTACTCAGGGTGCTGGGTGCTCAGTGCTCAGGGTGCTGGGTGCTCAGTACTCAGGGTGCTCAGTGCTCAGTACTCGGGGTGCTTGTTGCTCAGCACTCAGGTTGCTCAGTGCTCAGTGCTCGGGTTGCTGGGTGCTCAGTACTCAGGGTGCTCGGTGCTCAGTACTAAGGGTGCTCAGTGCTCAGTACTCAGGTTGCTCAGTGCTCAGTGCTTGGGTTGCTGGGTGCTCAGTACTCAGGGTGCTGGGTGCTCAGTACTCAGGGTGCTGGGTGCTCAGTGCTCAGTACTCAGCGTGCTGGGTGCTCAGTGCTCGGGGTGCTGGGTCCTCAGTGCTCAGGGTGCTGGGTGCTCAGTACTCAGGGTGCTGGGTGCTCAGTGCTCGGGGTGCTGGGTCCTCAGTGCTCAGGGTGCTCAGTGCTCAGTGGTCGGGGTGCTGGGTGCTCAGTGCTCGGGGTGCTGGGTGCTCAGTGCTCAGGGTGCTGGTTGCTCAGTACTCAGTGTGCTCAGTGCTCAGGGTGCTGGGTGCTCAGAACTCAGGGTGCTGGGTGCGCAGTACTCAGGGTGCTGGGTGCTCAGAACTCAGGGTGCTTGATGCTCAGTACTCAGGGTGCTGGGTGCTCATTCTCGGGGTACTGGGTGCTCAGTACTCAGGTTGCTCAGTACTCTGGGTGCTCGGGGCTCAGTGCTCAGGGTGCTGGGTGCTCAGTACTCAGGGTGCTGGGTCCTCAGTGCTCGGGGTGCTGGGTCCTCAGCGCTCAGGGTGCTCAGTGCTCAGTGCTTGGGGTGCTGGGTGCTCAGTACTCAGGGTGCTTGGTGCTCAGTGCTCAGGGTGCTGGCTGCTCAGTGCTCAGGGTGCTGGGTGCTCAGTACTCAGTGCTCAGGATGCTGGGTGCTCAGTGCTCAGGGTGCTGGGTGCTCAGTGCTCAGGGTGGTCAGTGCTCAGTGCTCAGTACTCAGGGTGCTTGGTGCTCAGTACTCAGGGTGCTGGGTGCTCAGTGCTCGGGTTACCCGGTGCTCAGTGCTCGGGTTGCTCGGTGCTCAGTACTCAGGGTGCTGAGTGCTCAGTGCTCAGGGTGCTGGGTGCTCAGTGCTCAGGGTGCTTGATGCTCAGTGCTCAGTGTGCTGGGTGCTCAGTGCTCTGGGTGCTTGGTGCTCAGTGCTCAGGGTGCTGGGTGCTCAGTGCTCAGGGTGCTGGGTGCTCAGTGATCAGGGTGATGGGTGCTGAGTGCTCAGGGTGCTGGGTGCTCAGTGCTCGGGGTGCTCGGTGCTCAGTGCTCAGGGTCCTTGGTGCTCAGTACTCAGGGTGCTGGGTGCTTAGTACTCAGGGTGCTCAGTGCTCAGTACACAGGGTGCTGGGTGCTCAGTGCTCGGGGTGCTGGGTGCTCAGTGCTCAGTACTCAGGGTGCTGGGTGCTCAGTGCTCAGGGTGCTGAGTGCTCAGTACTCAGCGTCCTGGGTGCTCAGTACTCAGGGTGCTGGGTGCTCAGTGCTCAGGGTGCTGGGTGCTCCGTGCTCAGGGTGCTGGGTGCTCAGTGCTCGGGGAGCTCGGTGCTCAGTACTCAGGGTGCTGGGTGCTCAGTACTCAGTGCTCGGGGTCCTGGGTGCTCCGTGCTCGGGGTGCTGGGTGCTCAGTACTCAGGGTGCTGGGTGCTCATTCTCGGGTTGCTCGGTGCTCAGTGCTCGGGGTGCTGGGTGCTCAGTACTCAGGGTGCTGGGGGCTCAGTACTCAGGGTGCTGGGTGCTCAGTACTCAGGGTGCTCGGTTCTCAGTACTCAGGTTGCTGGGTGCTCATTCTCGGGGTGCTGGGTGCTCAGTGCTCGGCTTGCTGGGTGCTCAGTACTCAGGGTGCTGGAGACTCAGTTCTCAGGGTGCTGGGTGCTCAGTACTCTGGGTGATCTGTTCTCAGTACTTAGGCTGCTGGGTGCTCAGTGCTCGGGGTGCTGGGTGCTCAGTGCTCAGGGTGATCGGTGCTCAGTACTCAGGGTGCTGGGTGCTCAGTGCTCAGGGTGCTGGGTGCTCAGTCCTCAGGTTGCTCAGTGCTCAGGGTGCTGGGTGCTCAGTGCTCGGGGTGCTCGGTGCTCAGTACTCAGGGTGCTGAGTGCTCAGTACTCAGGGTGCTGGGTGCTCAGTACTCCGGGTGCTGGGTGCTCAGTGCTCAGCGTGCTGGGTGCTCAGTACTCAGGGTGCTCGGTGCTCAGTGCTTGGTGTGCTGGGTGCTCAGTACTCAGGGTGCTGGGTGCTCAGTGCTCAGGGTGCTGGGTGCTCAGTGCTCAGGGTGCTGGGTGCTCAGTACTCAGTGTTCAGGATGCTGGGTGCTCAGTGCTCGGGCTGCTGGGTGCTCAGTGCTCAGGGTGCTGGGTGCTCAGTGCTAGGGGTGCTGGGTCCTCAGTGCTCGGGGTCTGGGTGCTCAGTACTCAGGGTGCTGGGTGCTCAGTACTCAGGGTGCTGGGTGCTCCGTGCTCAGGGTGCTGGGTGCTCAGTGCTCTGGGTGCTGGGTGCTCAGTGCTCAGGGTGCTGGGTGCTCAGTGCTCAGGGTGCTGGGTGCTCAGTGATCGGGGTGATGGGTGCTGAGTGCTCAGGGTGCTGGGTGCTCAGTGCTCGGGGTGCTCGGTGCTCAGTGCTCAGGTTGCTGGGTGCTCAGTACTCAGGGTGCTGGGTGCTTAGTACTCAGGGTGCTCAGTGCTCAGTACACAGGGTGCTGGATGCTCAGTGCTCGGGGTGCTGGGTGCTCAGTGCTCAGTACTCAGGGTGCTGGGTGCTCAGTGCTCAGGGTGCTGGGTGCTCAGTGCTCGGGGTGCTGGGTGCTCAGTGCTCAGGGTGATCGGTGCTCAGTACTCAGGGTGCTGGGTGCTCAGTGCACAGGGTGCTGCGTGCTCAGTCCTCAGGGTTCTCAGTGCTCAGGGTGCTGGGTGCTCAGTGCTCGGGGTGCTCGGTGCTCAATACTCAGGGTGCTGGGTGCTCAGTTCTCGGGGTGCTGGGTGCTCAGTTCTCGGGGTGCTGGGTGCTCAGTGCTCCGGGTGCTGGGTGCTCAGTACTCAGGGTGCTGGGTGCTCAGTGCTCGGGGTGCTCGGTGCTCAGTACTCAAGGTGCTGGGTGCTCAGTGCTCAGGGTGCTGGGTGCTCAGTCCTCGGGGTGCTCCGTGCTCAGTGATCAGGGTGCTGGGTGCTCAGTACTCAGGGTGCTCAGTGTTCAGTACTCAGGGTTCTCAGTGCTCAGTACTCAGGGTGCTGGGTGCTCAGTGCTCAGGGTGCTGGGTGCTCAGTACTCAGGGTGCTCAGTGCTCAGTACTCGGGGTGCTGGGTGCTCAGTGCTCAGTACTCAGCGTGCTGGGTGCTCAGTGCTCGGGGTGCTGGGTCCTCAGTGCTCAGGGTGCTGGGTGCTCAGTGCTCAGGGTGCTGGGTGCTCAGTCCTCGGGGTGCTCAGTGCTCAGTGCTCGGGGTGCTGGGTGCTCAGTACTAAGGGTGCTCGGTGCTCAGTACTAAGGGTGCTCAGTGCTCAGTACTCAGGTTGCTCAGTGCTCAGTGCTTGGGGTGCTGGGTGCTCAGTACTCAGGGTGCTGGGTGCTCAGTACTCAGGGTGCTGGGTGCTCAGTGCTCAGTACTCAGCGTGCTGGGTGCTCAGTGCTCGGGGTGCTGGGTCCTCAGTGCTGAGGGTGCTGGGTGCTCAGTACTCAGGGTGCTGGGTGCTCAGTGCTCGGGTTACCCGGTGCTCAGTGCTCGGGTTGCTTGATGCTCAGTGCTCAGGGTGCTGGGTGCTCAGTGCTCTGGGTGCTTGGTGCTCAGTGCTCAGGGTGCTGGGTGCTCAGTGCTCAAGGTGCTGGGTGCTCAGTGATCGGGGTGATGGGTGCTGAGTGCTCAGGGTGCTGGGTGCTCAGTGCTCGCGGTGCTCGGTGCTCAGTGCTCAGGGTCCTGGGTGCTCAGTACTCAGGGTGCTGGGTGCTTAGTACTCAGGGTGCTCAGTGCTCAGTACACAGGGTGCTGGGTGCTCAGTGCTCAGGGTGCTGGGTGCTCAGTGCTCAGTACTCAGGGTGCTGGGTGCTCAGTGCTCAGGGTGCTGGGTGCTCCGTGCTCAGGGTGCTGGGTGCTCAGTGCTCGGGGAGCTCGGTGCTCAGTACTCAGTGTGGTGGGTGCTCAGTACTCAGTGCTCGGGGTCCTGGGTGCTCCGTGCTCGGGGTGCTGGGTGCTCAGTACTCAGGGTGCTGGGTGCTCATTCTCGGGGTGCTGGGTGCTCAGTGCTCGGGGTGCTGGGTGCTCAGTACTCAGGGTGCTGGGGGCTCAGTACTCAGGGTGCTGGGTGCTCAGTACTCAGGGTGCTCGGTTCTCAGTACTCAGGGTGCTGGGTGCTCATTCTCGGGGTGCTGGGTGCTCAGTGCTCGGCTTGCTGGGTGCTCAGTACTCAGGGTGCTGGGGGCTCAGTACTCAGGGTGCTGGGTGCTCAGTACTCTGGGTGATCTGTTCTCAGTACTTAGGCTGCTGGGTGCTCAGTGCTCGGGGTGCTGGGTGCTCAGTGCTCAGGGTGATCGGTGCTCAGTACTCAGGGTGCTGGGTGCTCAGTGCTCAGGGTGCTGGGTGCTCAGTCCTCAGGTTGCTCAGTGCTCAGGGTGCTGGGTGCTCAGTGCTCGGGGTGCTCGGTGCTCAGTACTCAGGGTGCTGAGTGCTCAGTACTCAGTGTGCTTTGTGCTCAGTACTCCGGGTGCTGGGTGCTCAGTGCTCAGCGTGCTGGGTGCTCAGTACTCAGGATGCTCGGTGCTCAGTGCTTGGGGTGCTGGGTGCTCAGTACTCAGGGTGCTGGGTGCTCAGTGCTCAGGGTGCTGGGTGCTCAGTGCTCAGGGTGCTGGGTGCTCAGTACTCAGTGCTCAGGATGCTGGGTGCTCAGTGCTCGGGCTGCTGGGTGCTCAGTGCTCAGGGTGCTGGGTGCTCAGTGCTAGCTGTGCTGGGTCCTCAGTGCTCGGGGTCTGGGTGCTCAGTACTCAGGGTGCTGGGTGCTCAGTACTCAGGGTGCTGGGTGCTCAGTGCTAGCTGTGCTGGGTCCTCAGTGCTCGGGGTCTGGGTGCTTAGTACTCAGGGTGCTCAGTGCTCAGTACACAGGGTGCTGGATGCTCAGTGCTCGGGGTGCTGGGTGCTCAGTGCTCAGTACTCAGGTTGCTGGGTGCTCAGTGCTCAGGGTGCTGGGTGCTCAGTGCTCGGGGTGCTGGGTGCTCAGTGCTCAGGGTGATCGGTGCTCAGTACTCAGGGTGCTGGGTGCTCAGTGCTCAGGGTGCTGGGTGCTCAGTCCTCAGGGTGCTCAGTGCTCAGGGTGCTGGGTGCTCAGTGCTCGGGGTGCTCGGTGCTCAATACTCAGGGTGCTGAGTGCTCAGTACTCAGGGTGCTGGGTGCTCAGTACTCATGGTGCTGGGTGCTCAGTACTCAGGGGACTGGGTGCTCAGTGCTCAGGGTGCTGGGTGCTCAGTGCTCAGGACGCTGGGTGCTCAGTGCTCGGGGTGCTGGGTGCTCAGTGCTCGGGGTGCTGGGTGGTCAGTGCTCAGTGCTCAAGGTGCTGGGTGCTCAGTGCTCAGTGCTCAGGGTGCTGGGTGCTAAGTACTCAGGGTGCTGGGTGCTCAGTACTCAGGGTGCTGGGTGCTCAGTACTCAGGGTGCTGGGTGCTCAGTACTCTGGGTGTTGGGTGCTCAGTACTCAGGGTGCTGGGTGCTCAGTTCTCGGGGTGCTGGGTGCTCAGTGCTCAGGGTGCTGGGTGCTCAGTGCTCAGGGTGCTGGGTGCTCAGTGCTCGGGGTGCTCGGTGCTCAGTACTCAAGGTGCTGGGTGCTCAGTGCTCAGGGTGCTGGGTGCTCAGTCCTCGGGGTGCTCCGTGCTCAGTGCTCAGGGTGCTGGGTGCTCAGTACTCAGGGTGCTGGGTGCTCAGTGCTCGGGGTGCTCGGTGCTCAGTACTCAAGGTGCTGGGTGCTCAGTGCTCAGGGTGCTGGGTGCTCAGTCCTCGGGGTGCTCCGTGCTCAGTGATCAGGGTGCTGGGTGCTCAGTACTCAGGGTGCTCAGTGTTCAGTACTCAGGGTTCTCAGTGCTCAGTACTCAGGGTGCTGGGTGCTCAGTGCTCAGGGTGCTGGGTGCTCAGTACTCAGGGTGCTCAGTGCTCAGTACTCGGGGTGCTGGGTGCTCAGTGCTCAGTACTCAGCGTGCTGGGTGCTCAGTGCTCGGGGTGCTGGGTCCTCAGTGCTCAGGGTGCTGGGTGCTCAGTATTCAGGGTGCTGGGTGCTCAGTGCTCGGGGTGCTGGGTCCTTAGTGCTCAGGGTGCTGGGTGCTCAGTGCTCGGGGTGCTGGGTGCTCAGTACTCAGGGTGCTCAGTGCTCAGTACTCGGGTTGCTTGGTGCTCAGTACTCAGGGTGCTCAGTGCTCAGTACTCGGGGTGCTGGGTGCTCAGTGCTCAGGGTGCTCAGTGCTCAGTGCTCGGGGTGCTGTGTGCTCAGTGCTCGGGGCGCTGGGTGCTCAGTGCTCGGGGTGCTGGGTGCTCAGTACTCGGAGTGCTGGGTGCTCAGTGCTCAGGGTGCTCATTGCTCAGTACTCAGTGCTCAGGGTGCTCAGTGCTGAGGGTGCTGGGTGTTCAGTACTCAGGGTGCTTGGTGCTCAGTACTCAGGGTGCTGGGTGCTCAGTGCTCAGGGTGCTGGGTGCTCAGTACTCTGGGTGTTGGGTGCTCAGTACTCAGGGTGCTTTGTGCTCCGTGCTCGGGGTGCTGGGTGCTCAGTGCTCAGGGTGCTGGGTGCTCAGTGCTCAGGGTGCTGGGTGCTCAGTACTCAGGGTGCTGGGTGCTTAGTGCTCGAGGTGCTCGGTGCTCAGTACACAAGGTGCTGGGTGCTCAGTGCTCAGGGTGCTGGGTTCTCAGTCCTCGGGGTGCTCCGTGCTCAGGGTGCTGGGTGCTCAGTGCTCAGGGTGCTGGGTGCTCAGTGCTCGGGGTGCTGGGTGCTGAGTGCTCAGGGTGCTGGGTGCTCAGTGCTCGGGGTGCTCGGTGCTCAGTGCTCAGGGTCCTGGGTGCTCAGTACTCAGGGTGCTGGGTGCTCAGTGCTCAGGGTGCTGGGTGCTCAGTGCTCGGGGTGCTGGGTGCTCAGTGCTCAGGGTGATCGGTGCTCAGTCCTCAGGGTGCTGGGTGCTCAGTGCTCAGGGTGCTGGGTGCTCAGTCCTCAGGGTGCTCAGTGCTCAGGGTGATGGGTGCTCAGTGCTCGGGGTGCTCGGTGCTCAGTACTCAGGGTGCTGAGTGCTCAGTACTCAGGGTGCTGGGTGCTCAGTACTCATGGTGCTGGGTGCTCAGTTCTCGGGGTGCTGGGTGCTCAGTACTCACCGTGCTGCGTGCTCAGTACTCAGGGTGCTGGGTGCTCAATACTCAGTGCTCGGGGTCCTGGGTGCTGAGTGCTCAGGGTGCTGGGTGCTCAGTGCTCTGGGTGCTGGGTGCTCAGTACTCAGGGTGCTGGGTGCTCAGTACTCAGGGTGCTATGTGCTCAGTGCTCAGGGTGGTGGGTGCTCAGTACTCAGGGTGCTGGGTGCTCAGTACTCAGGGTGCTCGGTGCTCAGTACTCAGGGTGCTGGGTGCTCAGTGCTCAGGGTGCTGGGTACTCAGTACTCAGGGTGCTGGGTGCTCAGTACTCAGGGTGCTGGGTGCTCAGTGCTCAGGGTGCTCCGTGCTCATTGCTCAGGGTGCTGGGTGCTCAGTACTCAGGGTGCTGGGTGCTCAGTGCTCAGGGTGATCGGTGCTCAGTACTCAGGGTGCTCAGTACTCAGGGTGCTGGGTGCTCAGTGCTCAGGGTGCTGGGTGCTCAGTACCCAGGGTGCTGGGTGCTCAGTGCTCAGGGTGATCGGTGCTCAGTACTCAGGGTGCTGGGTGCTCAGTGCTCAGGGTGCTGGGTGCTCAGTCCTCAGGGTGCTCAGTGCTCAGGGTGCTGGGTGCTCAGTGCTCGGGGTGCTCAGTGCTCAGTACTCAGGGTGCTGAGTGCTCATTACTCAGGGTGCTGGGTGCTCAGTACTCATGGTGCTGGGTGCTCAGTACTCAGGGGACTGGGTGCTCAGTACTTAGGGTGCTGGGTGCTCAGTGCTCAAGGCGCTGGGTGCTCAGTGCTCGGGGTGCTGGGTGCTCAGTGCTCGGGGTGCTGGGTGGTCAGTGCTCAGTGCTCAAGGTGCTGGGTGCTCACTGCTCAGTGCTCAGGGTGCTGGGTGCTCAGTACTCAGGGTGCTGGGTGCTCAGTACTCAGGGTGTTGGGTGCTCAGTACTCAGGGTGCTGGGTGCTCAGTACTCAGGGTGCTGGGTGCTCAGTTCTCAGGGTGCTGGGTGCTCAGTACTCTGGGTGTTGGGTGCTCAGTACTCAGGGTGCTGGGTGCTCAGTTCTCGGGGTGCTGGGTGCTCAGTGCTCAGGGTGCTGGGTGCTCAGTGCTCGGGGTGCTCGGTGTTCAGTACTCAGGGTTCTCAGTGCTCAGTACTCAGGGTGCTGGGTGCTCAGTGCTCAGGGTGCTGGGTGCTCAGTACTCAGGGTGCTCAGTGCTCAGTACTCGGGGTGCTTGTTGCTCAGCACTCAGGTTGCTCAGTGCTCAGTGCTCGGGGTGCTGGGTGCTCAGTACTCAGGGTGCTCGGTGCTCAGTACTAAGGGTGCTCAGTGCTCAGTACTCAGGTTGCTCAGTGCTCAGTGCTTGGGGTGCTGGGTGCTCAGTACTCAGGGTGCTGGGTGCTCAGTACTCAGGGTGCTGGGTGCTCAGTGCTCAGTACTCAGCGTGCTGGGTGCTCAGTGCTCGGGATGCTGGGTCCTCAGTGCTCAGGGTGCTGGGTGCTCAGTACTCAGGGTGCTGGGTGCTCAGTGCTCGGGGTGCTGGGTCCTCAGTGCTCAGGGTGCTCAGTGCTCAGTGGTCGGGGTGCTGGGTGCTCAGTGCTCGGGGTGCTGGGTGCTCAGTGCTCACGGTGCTGGTTGCTCAGTACTCTGTGTGGTCAGTGCTCAGGGTGCTGGGTGCTCAGAACTCAGGGTGCTCGGTGCTCAGTACTCATGGTGCTGGGTGCTCATTCTCGGGGTACTGGGTGCTCAGTACTCAGGTTGCTCAGTACTCTGGGTGCTCGGGGCTCAGTACTCATGGTGCTGGGTGCTCAGTACTCAGGGTGCTGGGTGCTCAGATCTCAGGGTACTTGGTGCTCAGTACTCAGGGTGCTGGGTGCTCAGTGCTCAGGGTGCTCGGTGCTCAGTACTCATGGTGCTGGGTGCTCATTCTCGGGGTACTGGGTGCTCAGTACTCAGGGTGCTCGGTGCTCAGTGTTTGTGGTGCTGTGTGCTCATTACTCAGGTTGCTTGTTGCTCAGTGCTCAGGGTGCTGGCTGCTCAGTGCTCAGGGTGCTGGGTGCTCAGTACTCAGTGCTCAGGATGCTGGGTGCTCAGTGCTCAGGGTGATCGGTGCTCAGTACTCAGGGTGCTGGGTGCTCAGTGCTCAGGGTGCTGGGTGCTCAGTCCTCAGGGTGCTCAGTGCTCAGGGTGATGGGTGCTCAGTGCTCGGGGTGCTCGGTGCTCAGTACTCAGGGTGCTGAGTGCTCAGTACTCAGGGTGCTGGGTGCTCAGTACTCATGGTGCTGGGTGCTCAGTTCTCGGGGTGCTGGGTGCTCAGTACTCAGCGTGCTGCGTGCTCAGTACTCAGGGTGCTGGGTGCTCAATACTCAGTGCTCGGGGTCCTGGGTGCTGAGTGCTCAGGGTGCTGGGTGCTCAGTGCTCTGGGTGCTGGGTGCTCAGTACTCAGGGTGCTGGGTGCTCAGTACTCAGGGTGCTGGGTGCTCAGTGCTCAGGGTGGTTAGTGCTCAGTACTCAGGGTGCTGGGTGCTCAGTACTCAGGGTGCTCGGTGCTCAGTACTCAGGGTGCTGGGTGCTCAGTGCTCAGGGTTCTGGGTACTCAGTACTCAGGGTGCTGGGTGCTCAGTACTCAGGGTGCTGGGTGCTCAGTGCTCAGGGTGCTGGGTGCTCATTGCTCAGGGTGCTGGGTGCTCAGTACTCAGGGTGCTGGGTGCTCAGTGCTCAGGGTGATCGGTGCTCAGTACTCAGGTTGCTCAGTACTCAGGGTGCTGCGTGCTCAGTGCTCAGGGTGCTGTGTGCTCAGTACTCAGGGTGCTGGGTGCTCAGTGCTCGGGGTGCTGGGTGCTCAGTGCTCAGGGTGATCGGTGCTCAGTACTCAGGGTGCTGGGTGCTCAGTGCTCAGGGTGCTGGGTGCTCAGTCCTCAGGGTGCTCAGTGCTCAGGGTGCTGGGAGCTCAGTGCTCGGGGTGCTCGGTGCTCAGTACTCAGGGTGCTGAGTGCTCATTACTCAGGGTGCTGGGTGCTCAGTACTCATGGTGCTGGGTGCTCAGTACTCAGGGGACTGGGTGCTCAGTGCTCAGGGTGCTGGGTGCTCAGTGCTCAAGGCGCTGGGTGCTCAGTGCTCGGGGTGCTGGGTGCTCAGTGCTCGGGGTGCTGGGTGGTCAGTGCTCAGTGCTCAAGGTGCTGGGTGCTCACTGCTCAGTGCTCAGGGTGCTGGGTGCTCAGTACTCAGGGTGCTGGGTGCTCAGTACTCAGGGTGTTGGGTGCTCAGTAATCAGGGTGCTGGGTGCTCAGTACTCAGGGTGCTGGGTGCTCAGTTCTCAGGGTGATGGGTGCTCAGTACTCTGGGTGTTGGGTGCTCAGTACTCAGGGTGCTGGGTGCTCAGTTCTCGGGGTGCTGGGTGCTCAGTGCTCAGGGTGCTGGGTGCTCAGTGCTCGGGGTGCTCGGTGCTCAGTACTCAAGGTGCTGGGTGCTCAGTGCTCAGGGTGCTGGGTGCTCAGTCCTCGGGGTGCTCCGTGCTCAGTGCTCAGGGTGCTGGGTGCTCAGTACTCAGGGTGCTCGGTGCTCAGTACTCAGGGTTCTCAGTGCTCAGTACTCAGGGTGCTGGGTGCTCAGTTCTCAGGGTGATCGGTGCTCAGTTATCAGGGTGCTGGGTGCTCAGTCCTCCGGGTGCTCAGTGCTCAGGGTGCTGGGTGCTCAGTGCTCGGGGTGCTCGGTGCTCAGTACTCAGGGTGCTGGGTGCTCAGTACTCCGGGTGCTGGGTGCTCAGTACTCAGGGTGCTGGGTGCTCAGGGTGCTGGGTGCTCAGTGCTCAGGGTGCTGGGTGCTCAGTGCTCAGGGTGCTGGGTGCTCAGGGCTGTGGTGCTGGGTGCTCAGTGCTCAGTGCTCAGGGTGCTGGGTGCTCAGTGCTCAGTGCTCAGGTTGCTGGTTGCTCAGTACTCAGGGTGCTGGGTGCTCAGTACTCAGTGTGCTGGGTGCTCAGTGCTCAGGGTGCTCTGTGCTCAGTACTCAGGGTGCTGGGTGCTCAGTGCTCGGGGTGCTGCGTGCTCAGTGCTCAGGGTGCTGGGTGCTCAGTGCTCAGGGTGCTGGGTGCTCAGTGCTGAGGGTGGTGCTGGGTGCTCAGTGCTCGGGGTGCTCGGTGCTCAGTACTCAAGGTGCTGGGTGCTCAGTGCTCAGGGTGCTGGGTGCTCAGCCCTCGGGGTGCTCCGTGCTCAGTGATCAGCGTGCTGGGTGCTCAGTACTCAGGGTGCTCGGTGTTCAGTACTCAGGGTTCTCAGTGCTCAGTACTCAGGGTGCTGGGTGCTCAGTGCTCAGGGTGCTTTGTGCTCAGTACTCAGGGTGCTCAGTGCTCAGTACTCGGGGTGCTTGTTGCTCAGCACTCAGGTTGCTCAGTGCTCAGTGCTCGGGGTGCTGGGTGCTCAGTACTCAGGGTGCTCGGTGCTCAGTACTAAGGGTGCTCAGTGCTCAGTACTCAGGTTGCTCAGTGCTCAGTGCTTGGGGTGCTGGGTGCTCAGTACTCAGGGTGCTATGTGCTCAGTACTCAGGGTGCTGGGTGCTCAGTGCTCAGTACTCAGCGTGCTGGGTGCTCAGTGCTCGGGATGCTGGGTCCTCAGTGCTCAGGGTGCTGGGTGCTCAGTACTCAGGGTGCTGGGTGCTCAGTGCTCGGGGTGCTGGGTCCTCAGTGCTCAGGGTGCTCAGTGCTCAGTGGTCGTGGTGCTGGGTGCTCAGTGCTCGGGGTGCTGGGTGCTCAGTGCTCACGGTGCTGGTTGCTCAGTACTCTGTGTGCTCAGTGCTCAGGGTGCTGGGTGCTCAGAAATCAGGGTGCTCGGTGCTCAGTACTCATGGTGCTGGGTGCTCATTCTCGGGGTACTGGGTGCTCAGTACTCAGGTTGCTCAGTACTCTGGGTGCTCGGGGCTCAGTACTCATGGTGCTGGGTGCTCAGTACTCAGGGTGCTGGGTGCTCAGAACTCAGGGTGCTTGGTGCTCAGTACTCAGGGTGCTGGGTGCTCAGTGCTCAGGGTGCTCGGTGCTCAGTACTCATGGTGCTGGGTGCTCATTCTCGGGGTACTGGGTGCTCAGTACTCAGGTTGCTCAGTACTCTGGGTGCTCGGGGCTCAGTACTCATGGTGCTGGCTGCTCAGTACTCAGGGTGCTCGGTGCTCAGTTCTCAGGGTTCTCGGTGCTCAGTGTTTGTGGTGCTGGGTGCTCAGTACTCAGGGTGCTTGGTGCTCAGTGCTCAGGGTGCTGGCTGCTCAGTGCTCAGGGTGCTGGGTGCTCAGTACTCAGTGCTCAGGATGCTGGGTGCTCAGTGCTCAGGGTGCTTGGTGCTCAGTGCTCAGGGTGGTCAGTGCTCAGTGCTCAGTACTCAGGGTGCTTGGTGCTCAGTACTCAGGGTGCTGGGTGCTCAGTGCTCGGGTTACCCGGTGCTCAGTGCTCGGGTTGCTCGGTGCTCAGTACTCAAGGTGCTGAGTGCTCAGTGCTCAGAGTGCTGGGTGCTCAGTGCTCAGGGTGCTGGGTGCTCAGTGCTCAGCGTGCTTGATGCTCAGTACTCAGGGTGTTGGGTGCTCAGTGCTCAGGGTGCTGGGTGCTCAGTGCTCGGGGTGCTGGGTGCTCATTATTCAGGGTGCTGGGTGCTCAGTACTCAGGGTGCTGGGTGCTTAGTACTCGGGATGCTGGGTGCTCAGTGCCCAGTGCTCAGGATGCTGGGTGCTCAGTGCTCGGGCTGCTGGGTGCTCAGTGCTCAGGGTGCTGGGTGCTCAGTACTCAGGGTGCTGGGTTCTCAGTACTCAGGGTGCTGGGTGCACAGTGCTAGGGGTGCTGGGTCCTCAGTGCTCGGGGTCTGGGTGCTCAGTACTCAGGGTGCAGGGTGCTCAGTACTCAGGGTGCTGGGTGCTCAGTGCTCAGGGTGCTGGGTGCTCAGTGCTCTGGGTGCTGCGTGCTCAGTGCTCAGGGTGCTGGGTGCTCAGTGCTCAGGGTGCTCGGTGCTCAGTGATCGGGGTGATGGGTGCTGAGTGCTCAGGGTGCTGGGTGCTCAGTGCTCGGGGTGCTCGGTGCTCAGTGCTCAGGGTCCTGGGTGCTCAGTACTCAGGGTGCTGGGTGCTTAGTACTCAGGGTGCTGGGTGCTCAGTACTCAGTGCTCGGGGTCCTGGGTGCTCCGTGCTCGGGGTGCTGGGTGCTCAGTACTCAGGGTGCTGGGTGCTCATTCTCGGGGTGCTGGGTGCTCAGTGCTCGGTGTGCTGGGTGCTCAGTGCTCAGGGTGCTGGGGGCTCAGTTCTCAGGGTGCTGGGTGCTCAGTGCTCGGGGTGCTGGGTGCTCAGTACTCAGGGTGATCTGTTCTCAGTACTCAGGGTGCTAGGTGCTCAGTGCTCGGGGTGCTGGGTGCTCAGTACTCGGGGTACTCAGTACTCAGGGTACTGGGTGCTCAGTACTCAGGGTGCTGGGTGCTCAGTGCTCGGGGTGCTCGTTGCTCAGTACTCAGGGTACTGGGTGCTCAGTACTCAGGGTGCTGGGTGCTCAGTGCTCGGGGTGCTCGGTGCTCAGTACTCGGGGTGCTGGGTGCTCAGTACTCGTGGTTCTGGGTGCTCAGTGCTCAGGGTGCTGGGTGCTCAGTGCTCGGGGTGCTGGGTGCTCAGTGCTGAGGGTGCTGGCTGCTCAGTGCTCAGGGTGCTGGGTGCTCAGTACTCAGGGTGCTAGGTGCTCAGTACTCAGGGTGCTCAGTGCTCAGTACTCAGCGTGCTGGGTGCTCAGTGCTCAGGGTCCTCGGTGCTCAGTACTCAGGGTGCTCAGTGCTCAGTACTCAGCGTGCTTTGTGATCAGTGCTCAGGGTGCTGGGTGCTCAGTACTCAGGGTGCTGGGTGCTCAGTACTCAGGGTGCTGGGTGCTCAGTACTCAGGGTGCTGGGTGCTCAGTGCTCGGGGTGCTCGATGATCAGTACTCAGGGTGCTGGGTGCTCAGTGCTCAGGGTGCTGAGTACTCAGTACTCAGGGTGCTGGGTGCTCAGTGCTCAGGGTGCTGGGTGCTCAGTGCTCAGGGTGCTGGGTGCTCAGTGCTCGGGGTGCTGGGTGCTCAGTGCTCGGGGTGCTGGGTGCTCAGTGCTCGGGGTGCTGGGTGCTCAGTGCTCGGGGTGCTGGGTGCTCAGTACTCAGGGTGCTGGGGGCTCAGTACTCAGGGTGCTGGGTGCTCAGTGTTCAGGGTGCTGGGTGCTCAGTCCTCAGGGTGCTGGGTGCTCAGTACTCAGGGTGTTCGGTGCTCAGTACTCAGGGTGCTCAGTGCTCAGTACTCAGGGTGCTGGTTGCTCAGTGCTCGGGGTGCTCGGTGCTCAGTACTCAAGGTGCTGTGTGCTCAGTACTCAGGGTGCTGGGTGCTCAGTACTCAGGGTGCTGGGTGCTCAGTACTCAGAGTGCTGGGTGCTCAGTACTCAGGGTGCTGGGTGCTCAGTGCTCAGGGTGCTGGGTGCTCACTACTCAGGGTGCTTGGTGCTCAGTACTTAGTGTGCTCGGTGCTCAGTACTCAGGGTGCTGGGTGCTCAGTGCTCAGGGTGCTTTGTACTCAGTACTCAGGGTTCTGGGTGCTCAGTACTCAGGGTGCTGGGTGCTCAGTGCTCAGGGTGCTGGGTGCTCAGTGCTCAGGGTGCTGGGTGCTCAGTACACAGGGTGCTGGGTGCTCAGTGTTCAGGGTGATCGGTGCTCAGTACTCAGGGTGCTCAGTACTCAGGGTGCTGGGTGCTCAGTGCTCAGGGTGCTGTTTGCTCAGTACTCAGGGTGCTGGGTGCTCAGTGCTCGGTGTGCTGGGTGCTCAGTGCTCAGGGTGCTCAGTGCTCAGGGTGCTGGGTGCTCAGTGCTCGGGGTGCTCGGTGCTCAGGGTGCTGGGTGCTCAGTCCTCAGGGTGCTCAGTGCTCAGGGTGCTGGGTGCTCAGTGCTCGGGGTGCTCGGTGCTCAGTACTCAGGGTGCTGGGTGCTCAGTACTCATGGTGCTGGGTGCTCAGTACTCAGGGGGCTGGGTGCTCAGTGCTCAGTGTGCTGTGTGCTCAGTGCTCAGGGCCCTGGGTGCTCAGTGCTCGGGGTGCTGGGTGCTCAGTGCTCGGGGTGCTGGGTGGTCAGTGCTCAGTGCTCAGGGTGCTGGGTGCTCAGTGCTCAGTGCTCAGGGTGCTGGGTGCTCAGTACTCAGGGTGCTGGGTGCTCAGTACTCAGGGTGCTGGGTGCTCAGTGATCAGGGTGCTGGGTGCTCAGTACTCTGGGTGTTGGGTGCTCAGTACTCAGGGTGCTGGGTGCTCAGTGCTCGGGGTGCTCGGTGCTCAGTACTCAAGGTGCTGGGTGCTCAGTGCTCAGGGTGCGTGGTGCTCAGTCCTCGGGGTGCTCCGTGCTCAGTGCTCAGGGGGCTGGGTGCTCAGTACTCAGGGTGCTCGGTGCTCAGTACTCAGGGTTCTCAGTGCTCAGGGTGCTGGGTGCTCAGTACTCAGGGTGCTCAGTGCTCAGTACTCGGGGTGCTGGGTGCTCAGTACTCAGGGCGCTCAGTGCTCAGTACTCGGGGTGCTGGGTGCTCAGTGCTCAGTGTGCTCAGTGCTCAGTGCTCGGGGTGCTGGGTGCTCAGTGCTCGGGGCGCTGGGTGCTCAGTGCTCGGGGTGCTGGGTGCTCAGTGCTCGGGGCGCTGGGTGCTCAGTGGTCGGGGTGCTGGGTGCTCAGTACTCAGGGTGCTGTGTGCTCAGTGCTCAGTTCTCAGGGTGCTGGGTGCTCAGTGCTCAGTGCTCAGGGTGCTGGGGGCTCAGTACTCAGGGTGCTGGGTGCTCAGTACTCAGGGTGCTGAGTGCTCAGTACTCAGGGTGCTGGGTGCTCAGTACTCAGGTTGCTGGTTGCTCAGTACTCAGGGTGCTGGGTGCTCAGTGCTCAGGGTGCTGGGTGCTCAGTGCTCGGGGTGCTGGGTGCTCAGTACTCAGGGTGCTGGGTGCTCAGTACTCAGGGTGCTGGGTGCTCAGTGCTCAGTGCTCAGGGTGCTCAGTGCTCAGGGTGCTCAGTGCTCAGGGTGCTGGGTGCTCAGGGTGCTGGGTGCTCAGTGCTCGGGGTGCTGGGTGCTCAGTGCTCAGTGCTCAGGGTGCTGGGTGCTCAGTGCTGAGTGCTCAGGGTGCTGGGTGTTCAGTACTCAGGGTGCTCGGTGCTCAGTGCTCAGGGTGCTGGGTGCTCAGTACTCAGGGTGCTGGGTGCTCAGTACTCAGGGTGCTGGGTGCTCAGTACTCAGGATGCTCTGTGCTCAGTGCTCAGTACTCAGGGTGCTCAGTACTCAGGGTGCTGGGTGCTCAGTACTCAGGGTGCTGGGTGCTCAGTACTCAGGATGCTCTGTGCTCAGTGCTCAGTACTCAGGGTGCTCAGTACTCAGGGTGCTGGGTGCTCAGTGCTCGGGGTGCTGGGTGCTCAGTACTCAGGGTGCTGGGTGCTCAGTACTCAGAGTGTTGGGTGCTCAGTACTCAGGGTGCTGGGTGCTCAGTGCTCAGTGCTCAGGGTGCTCAGTGCTCAGGGTGCTCAGTGCTCAGGGTGCTGGGTGCTCAGGGTGCTGGGTGCTCAGTGCTCGGGGTGCTGGGTGCTCAGGGCTCAGTGCTCAGGGTGCTGGGTGCTCAGTGCTGAGTGCTCAGGGTGCTGGGTGTTCAGTACTCAGGGTGCTCGGTGCTCAGTGCTCAGGGTGCTGGGTGCTCAGTACTCAGGGTGCTGGGTGCTCAGTACTCAGGGTGCTGGGTGCTCAGTACTCAGGATGCTCTGTGCTCAGTGCTCAGTACTCAGGGTGCTCAGTACTCAGGGTGCTGGGTGCTCAGTGCTCGGGGTGCTGGGTGCTCAGTACTCAGGGTGCTGGGTGCTCAGTACTCGGGGTGCTGGGTGCTCGGTACTCAGGGTGCTGGGTGCTCAGTGCTCGGGGTGCTGGGTGCTCACTGCTCAGAGTGATCGGTGCTCAGTGCTCAGAGTGCTGGGTGCTCAGTCCTCCGGGTGCTCAGTGCTCAGGGTGCTGGGTGCTCATTGCTCGGTGTGCTCGGTGCTCAGTACTCAGGGTGCTGAGTGCTCAGTACTCAGGGTGCTGGGTGCTCAGTACTCAGGTTGCTGGTTGCTCAGTACTCAGGGTGCTGGGTGCTCAGTGCTCAGGGTGCTGGGTGCTCAATGCTCGGGGTGCTGGGTGCTCAGGGCTGTGGTGCTGGGTGCTCAGTGCTCAGTGCTCAGGGTGCTGGGTGCTCAGTGCTCAGTGCTCAGGGTGCTGGTTGCTCAGTACTCAGGGTGCTGGGTGCTCAGTACTCAGGGTGCTGGGTGCTCAGTGCTCAGGGTGCTCTGTACTCAGTACTCAGGGTGCTGGGTGCTCAGTGCTTGGGGTGCTGGGTGCTCAGTGCTCAGGGAGCTGGGTGCTCAGTGCTCAGAGTGCTGGGTGCTCAGTACTCAGGGTGCTGGGTGCTCAGTGCTCGTTGTGCTCGGTGCTCAGTACTCAAGTTGCTGGGTGCTCAGTGCTCAGGGTGCTGGGTGCTCAGTCCTCGGGGTGCTCCGTGCTCAGTGATCAGGGTGCTGGGTGCTCAGTACTCAGCGTGCTGGGTGCTCAGTACTCAGGGTTTTCAGTGCTCAGTACTCAGGGTGCTGGGTGCACAGTGCTCAGGGTGCTGGGTGCTCAGTACTCAGGGTGCTCAGTGCTCAGTACTCGGGGTGCTTGGTGCTCAGTACTCAGGGTGCTCAGTGCTCAGTACTCGGGGTGCTGGGTGCTCAGTGCTCAGGGTGCTCAGTGCTCAGTGCTCGGGGTGCTGGGTGCTCAGTGCTCGGGGCGCTGGGTGCTCAGTGCTCGGGGTGCTGGGTGCTCAGTACTCGGGGTGCTGGGTGCTCAGTGCTCAGGGTGCTCAGTGCTCAGTACTCAGTGCTCAGGGTGCTCAGTGCTCAGTGCTCAGGGTGCTGGGTGTTCAGTACTCAGGGTGCTGGGTGCTCAGTACTCAGGGTGCTGGGTGCTCAGTGCTCAGGGTGCTGGGAGCTCAGTAGTCTGGGTGTTGGGTGCTCAGTACTCAGGGTGCTGGGTGCTCCGTGATCAGGGTGCTGGGTGCTCAGTGCTCAGGGTTCTGGGTGCTCAGTGCTCAGGGTGCTGGGTGCTCAGTACTCAGGGTGCTGGGTGCTTAGTGCTCGAGGTGCTCGGTGCTCAGTACTCAAGGTGCTGGGTGCTCAGTGCTCAGGGTGCTGGGTGCTCAGTACTCGGGGTGCTCCGTGCTCATGGTGCTGGGTGCTCAGTGCTCAGGGTGCTGGGTGCTCAGTGCTCGGGGTGCTGGGTGCTGAGTGCTCAGGGTGCTGGGTGCTCAGCGCTCGGGGTGCTCGGTGCTCAGTACACAGGGTGCTGGGTGCTCAGTGCTCGGGGTGCTGGGTGCTCAGTGCTCAGTACTCAGGGTGCTGGGTGCTCAGTGCTCAGGGTGCTGGGTGCTCAGTACTCAGCGTGCTGGGTGCTCAGTACTCAGGGTGCTTGGTGCTCAGTGCTCAGGGTGCTGGGTGCTCAGTGCTCAGGGTGCTGGGTGCTCAGTGATCGGGGTGCTGGGTGCTCAGTACTCAGGGTGCTCAGTGCTCGGTTAGCTCGGTGCTCAGTACTCAGGGTGCTGGGTGCTCAGTACTCAGTGCTCGGGGTCCTGTGTGCTCCGTGCTCGGGGTGCTGGGTGCTCAGTACTCTGGGTGCTGGGTGCTCAGTACTCAGGGTGCTGGGTGCTCAGTACTCAGGGTGCTGGGTGCTCAGTACTCAGGGTGCTGTGTGCTCAGTACTCAGGGAGCTGGGTGCTCAGTACTCAGGGTGCTCGGTGCTCAGTGCTCAGGGTGATCGGTGCTCAGTACTCAGGGTGCTCAGTACTCAGGGTGCTGGGTGCTCAGTGCTCAGGGTGCTGGGTGCTCAGTACTCAGGGTGCTGGGTGCTCAGTGCTCGGGGTGCTGGGTGCTCAGTGCTCAGGGTGATCGGTGCTCAGTACTCAGGGTGCTGGGTGCTCAGTGCTCAGGGTGCTGGGTGCTCAGTCCTCAGGGTGCTCAGTGCTCAGGGTGCTGGGTGCTCAGTACTCATGGTGCTGGGTGCTCAGTACTCAGGGGGCTGGTTGCTCAGTGCTCAGTGTGCTGGGTGCTCAGTGCTCAGGGCGCTGGGTGCTCAGTGCTCGGGGTGCTGGGTGCTCAGTGCTCGGGGTGCTGGGTGGTCAGTGCTCAGTGCTCAAGGTGCTGGGTGCTCAGTGCTCAGTGCTCAGGTTGCTGGGTGCTCAGTACTCAGGGTGCTCGGTGCTCAGTACTCAGGGTGCTGGGTGCTCAGTTCTCAGGGTGCTGGGTGATCAGAACTCTGGGTGTTGGGTGCTCAGTACTCAGGGTGCTCAGTGCTCAGTACTCGGGGTGCTGGGTGCTCAGTGCTCAGTGTGCTCAGTGCTCAGTGCTCAGGGTGCTGGGTGCTCAGTGCTCGGGGCGCTGGGTGCTCAGTGCTCGGGGTGCTGGGTACTCAGTACTCAGGGTGCTGTGTGCTCAGTGCTCAGTACTCAGCGTGCTGGATGCTCAGTGCTCAGAGTGTTGGGTGCTCAGTACTCAGGGTGCTGGGAGCTCAGTGCTCAGTGCTCAGGGTGCTCAGTGCTCAGGGTGCTCAGTGCTCAGGGTGCTGGGTGCTCAGGGTGCTGGGTGCTCAGTGCTCGGGGTGCTGGGTGCTCAGTTCTCAGTGCTCAGGGTGCTGGGTGCTCAGTGCTCAGTGCTCAGGGTGCTGGGTGTTCAGTACTCAGGGTGCTCGGTGCTCAGTGCTCAGGGTGCTAGGTGCTCAGTACTCAGGGTGCTGGGTGCTCAGTGCTCGGGGTGCTGGGTGCTCAGTACTCAGGGTGCTGGGTGCTCAGTACTCAGTGTGCTGGGTGCTCAGTGCTCAGGGTGCTGGGTGCTCAGTACTCAGGGTGCTCGGTGCTCAGTACTCAGGGTGCTCGGTGCTCAGTACTCAGGGTGCTGGGTGCTCAGTACTCAGGGTGCTGGGTGCTCAGTACTCAGGGTGCTGGGTGCTCAGTGCTCAGGGTGCTGGGTGCTCAGTGCTCTGGGAGCTGGGTGCTCAGTGCTCAGGGTGCTGGGTGCTCAGTGCTCAGGGTGCTGGGTGCTCAGTGATCGGGGTGATGGGTGCTGAGTGCTCTGGGAGCTGGGTGCTCAGTGCTCAGGGTGCTGGGTTCTCAGTGCTCAGGGTGCTGTGTGCTCAGTGCTCTGGCAGCTGGGTGCTCAGTGCTCAGGGTCCTGGGTGCTCAGTACTCAGGGTGCTGGGTGCTTAGTAATCAGGGTGCTCAGTGCTCAGTACACAGGGTGCTGGGTGCTCAGTGCTCGGGGTGCTGGGTGCTCAGTGCTCAGTACTCAGGGTGCTGGGTGCTCAGTGCTCAGGGTGCTGAGTGCTCAGTACTCAGCGTGCTGGGTGCTCAGTACTCAGGGTGCTGGGTGTTCAGTGCTCAGGGTGCTGGGTGCTCAGTGCTCAGGGTGCTGGGTGCTCAGTGCTCGGGGAGCTCGGTGCTCAGTACTCAGGGTGCTGGGTGCTCAGTACTCAGTGCTCGGGGTCCTGGGTGCTCCGTGCTCGGGGTGATCTGTTCTCAGTACTCAGGGTGCTGGGTGCTCAGTGCTCGGGGTGCTGGGTGCTCAGTACTCGGGGTGCTCAGTACTCAGGGTACTGGGTGCTCAGTACTCAGGGTGCTGGGTGCTCAGAGCTTGGGGTGCTAGGTGCTCAGTACTCAGGGTGCTCAGTGCTCAGTACTCAGCGTGCTGGTTGCTCAGTGCTCAGGGTCCTCGGTGCTCAGTACTCAGGGTGTTCAGTGCTCAGTACTCAGCGTGCTTTGTGCTCAGTGCTCAGGGTGCTGGGTGCTCAGTACTCAGGGTGCTGGGTGCACAGTATTCAGGGTGCTGGGTGCTCAGTACTCAGGGTGCTGGGTGCTCAGTGCTCGGGGTGCTCGGTGATCAGTACTCAGGGTGCTGGGTGCTCAGTGCTCAGGGTGCTGAGTACTCAGTACTCAGGGTGCTGGGTGCTCAGTGCTCAGGGTGCTGGGTGCTCAGTGCTCAGGGTGCTTGGTGCTCAGTGCTCGGGGTGCTGGGTGCTCAGTGCTCGGGGTGCTGGGTGCTCAGTGCTCAGGGTGCTGGGTGCTCAGTACTCAGGGTGCTGGGTGCTCATTACTCAGGGTGCTGGGTGCTCAGTGCTCAGGGTGGTGGGTGCTCAGTCCTCAGGGTGCTGGGTGCTCAGTACTCAGGGTGTTCGGTGCTTAGTACTCAGGGTGCTCAGTGCTCAGTACTCAGGGTGCTGGTTGCTCAGTGCTCGGGGTGCTCGGTGCTCAGTACTCAGGGTGCTGGGTGCTCAGTACTCAGGGTGCTGGGTGCTCAGTACTCAGGGTGCTGGGTGCTCAGTGCTCAGGGTGCTGGGTGCTCAGTACTCAGGGTGCTGGGTGCACAGTACTCAGGGTGCTCGGTGCTCAGTACTCAGGGTGCTGGGTGCACAGTGCTCAGGGTGCTTTGTACTCAGTACTCAGGTTTCTGGGTGCTCAGTACTCAGGGTGCTGGGTGCTCAGTGCTCAGGGTGCTGGGTGCTCAGTGCTCAGGGTGCTGTGTGCTCAGTACTCAGGGTGCTGGGTGCTCAGTGCTCAGGGTGATCGGTGCTCAGTACTCAGGGTGCTCAGTACTCAGGGTGCTGTGTGCTCAGTGCTCAGGGTGCTGGGTGCTCAGTACTCAGGGTGCTCAGTGCTCAGGGTGCTGGGTGGTCAGGGTGCTGTGTGCTCAGTGCTCGGGGTGCTGGGTGCTCAGTGCTCAGTGCTCATGGTGCTGGGTGCTCAGTGCTCAGGGTGCTGTGTGCTCAGTGCTCAGTACTCAGCGTGCTGGATGCTCAGTGCTCAGAGTGTTGGGTGCTCAGTACTCAGGGTGCTGGGTGCTCAGTGCTCAGTGCTCAGGGTGCTCAGTGCTCAGGGTGCTCAGTGCTCAGGGTGCTGGGTGCTCAGGGTGCTGGGTGCTCAGTGCTCGGGGTGCTGGGTGCTCAGTGCTCAGTGCTCAGGGTGCTGGGTGCTCAGTGCTCAGTGCTCAGTGTGCTGGGTGTTCAGTACTCAGGGTGCTCGGTGCTCAGTGCTCAGGGTGCTAGGTGCTCAGTACTCAGGGTGCTGGGTGCTCAGTGCTCGGGGTGCTGGCTGCTCAGTGCTCAGGGTGATCAGTGCTCAGTACTCAGGGTGCTGGGTGCTCAGTACTCAGGGTGCTGCGTGCTCAGTGCTCAGGGTGCTGGGTGCTCAGTACTCAGGGTGCTGGGTGCTCAGTACTCAGGGTGCTCCGTGCTCAGTACTCAGGGTGCTGGGTGCTCAGTGCTCAGGGTGCTTTGTACTCAGTACTCAGGGTTCTGGGTCCTCAGTACTCAGGGTGCTGGGTGCTCAATGCTCAGGGTGCTGGGTGCTCAGTGCTCAGGGTGCTGGGTGCTCAGTACTCAGGGTGCTGGGTGCTCAGTGCTCAGGGTGATCGGTGCTCAGTACTCAGGGTGCTCAGTACTCAGGGTGCTGGGTGCTCAGTACTCAGGGTGCTGGGTGCTCAGTGCTCAGGGTGCTGGGTGCTCAGTGCTCTGGGTGCTGGGTGCTCAGTGCTCAGGGTGCTGGGTGCTCAGTGCTCAGGGTGCTGGGTGCTCAGTGCTCAGGGTGCTGGGTTCTCAGTGCTCAGGGTGCTGGGTGCTCAGTGCTCGGGGAGCTCGGTGCTCAGTACTCAGGGTGCTGGGTGCTCAGTACTCAGTGCTCGGGGTCCTGGGTGCTCCGTGCTCGGGGTGCTGGGTGCTCAGTACTCAGGGTGCTGGGTGCTCATTCTCGGGGTGCTGGGTGCTCAGTGCTCGGTGTGCTGGGTGCTCAGTGCTCAGGGTGCTGGGGGCTCAGTACTCAGGGTGCTGGGTGCTCAGTACTCAGGGTGCTCGGTTCTCAGTACTCAGGGTGCTGGGTGCTCAGTACTCAGGGTGATCTGTTCTCAGTACTCAGGGTGCTGGGTGCTCAGTGCTCGGGGTGCTGGGTGCTCAGTACTCGGGGTGCTCAGTACTCAGGGTACTGGGTGCTCAGTACTCAGGGTGCTGGGTGCTCAGTGCTCGGGGTGCTCGGTGCTCAGTACTCGGGGTGCTGGGTGCTCAGTACTCGGGGTACTGGGTGCTCAGTGCTCAGGGTGCTGGGTGCTCAGTGCTGAGGGTGCTGGCTGCTCAGTGCTCAGGGTGCTGGGTGCTCAGTACTCAGGGTGCTAGGTGCTCAGTACTCAGGGTGCTCAGTGCTCAGTACTCAGCGTGCTGGGTGCTCAGTGCTCAGGGTCCTCGGTGCTCAGTACTCAGGGGGCTCAGTGCTCAGTACTCAGCGTGCTTTGTGCTCAGTGCTCAGGGTGCTGGGTGCTCAGTACTCAGGGTGCTGGGTGCTCAGTACTCAGGGTGCTGGGTGCTCTGTACTCAGGGTGCTGGGTGCTCAGTGCTCGGGGTGCTCGGTGATCAGTACTCAGGGTGCTGGGTGCTCAGTGCTCAGGGTGCTGAGTACTCAGTACTCAGGGTGCTGGGTGCTCAGTGCTCAGGGTGCTGGGTGCTCAGTGCTCAGGGTGCTGGGTGCTCAGTACTCGGGGTGCTGGGTGCTCAGTGCTCGGGGTGCTGGGTGCTCAGTGCTCGGGGTGCTGGGTGCTCAGTGCTCAGGGTGCTGGGTGCTCAGTACTCAGGGTGCTGGGGGCTCAGTACTCAGGGTGCTGGGTGCTCAGTGTTCAGGGTGCTGGGTGCTCAGTCCTCAGGGTGCTGGGTGCTCAGTACTCATCGTGTTCGGTGTTCAGTACTCAGGGTGCTCAGTGCTCAGTACTCAGGGTGCTGGTTGCTCAGTGCTCGGGGTGCTCGGTGCTCAGTACTCAGGGTGCTGGGTGCTCAGTACTCAGGGTGCTGGGTGCTCAGTACTCAGGGCGCTGCGTGCTCAGTACTCAGGGTGCTGGGTGCTCAGTACTCAGGGTGCTGGGTGCTCAGTGCTCAGGGTGCTGGGTGCTCAGTACTCAGGGTGCTTGGTGCTCAGTACTTAGTGTGCTCGGTGCTCAGTACTCAGGGTGCTGGGTGCTCAGTGCTCAGGGTGCTTTGTACTCAGTACTCAGGGTTCTGGGTGCTCAGTACTCAGGGTGCTGGGTGCTCAGTGCTCAGGGTGCTGGGTGCTCAGTGCTCAGGGTGCTGGGTGCTCAGTACTCAGGGTGCTGGGTGCTCAGTGCTCAGGGTGATCGGTGATCAGTACTCAGGGTGCTCAGTACTCAGGGTGCTGGGTGCTCAGTGCTCAGGGTGCTGGGTGCTCAGTACTCAGGGTGCTGGGTGCTCAGTGCTCGGTGTGCTGGGTGCTCAGTGCTCAGGGTGCTCAGTGCTCAGGGTGCTGGGTGCTCAGTGCTCGGGGTGCTCGGTGCTCAATGTGCTGGGTGCTCAGTCCTCAGGGTGCTCAGTGCTCAGGGTGCTGGGTGCTCAGTGCTCGGGGTGCTCGGTGCTCAGTACTCAGGGTGCTGGGTGCTCAGTACTCATGGTGCTGGGTGCTCAGTACTCAGGGGGCTGGGTGCTCAGTGCTCAGGGTGCTGGGTGCTCAGTGCTCAGGGCGCTGGGTGCTCAGTGCTCGGGGTGCTGGGTGCTCAGTGCTCGGGGTGCTGGGTGCTCAGTACTCAGGGTGCTGGGTGCTCAGTACTCATGGTGCTGGGTGCTCAGTACTCAGGGGGCTGGGTGCTCAGTGCTCAGGGTGCTGGGTGCTCAGTACTCAGGGTTCTGGGTGCTCAGTACTCAGGGTGCTGGGTGCTCAGTGCTCAGGGTGCTGGGTCCTCAGTGCTCAGGGTGCTGTGTGCTCAGTACTCAGGGTGCTGGGTGCTCAGTGCTCAGGGTGATCGGTGCTCAGTACTCAGGGTGCTGTGTGTTCAGTGCTCAGGGTGCTGGGTGCTCAGTACTCAGGGTGCTCAGTGCTCAGGGTGCTGGGTGGTCAGGGTGCTGTGTGCTCAGTGCTCGGGGTGCTGGGTGCTCAGTGCTCAGTGCTCAGGGTGCTGGGTGCTCAGTGCTCAGGGTGCTGTGTGCTCAGTGCTCAGTACTCAGCGTGCTGGATGCTCAGTGCTCAGAGTGTTGGGTGCTCAGTGATCAGGGTGCTGGGTGCTCAGTACTCTGGGTGTTGGGTGCTCAGTACTCAGGGTGCTGGGTGCTCAGTGCTCGGGGTGCTCGGTGCTCAGTACTCAAGGTGCTGGGTGCTCAGTGCTCAGGGTGCGGGGTGCTCAGTCCTCGGGGTGCTCCGTGCTCAGTGCTCAGGGGGCTGGGTGCTCAGTACTCAGGGTGCTCGGTGCTCAGTACTCAGGGTTCTCAGTGCTCAGGGTGCTGGGTGCTCAGTACTCAGGGTGCTCAGTGCTCAGTACTCGGGGTGCTGGGTGCTCAGTACTCAGGGCGCTCAGTGCTCAGTACTCGGGGTGCTGGGTGCTCAGTGCTCAGTGTGCTCAGTGCTCAGTGCTCGGGGTGCTGGGTGCTCAGTGCTCGGGGCGCTGGGTGCTCAGTGCTCGGGGTGCTGGGTGCTCAGTACTCAGGGTGCTTTGTGCTCAGTGCTCAGTACTCAGCGTGCTGGGTGCTCAGTGCTCAGAGTGTTGGGTGCTCAGTACTCAGGGTGCTGGGTGCTCAGTGCTCAGTGCTCAGGGTGCTCAGTGCTCAGGGTGCTCAGTGCTCAGGGTGCTGGGTGCTCAGGGTGCTGGGTGCTCAGTGCTCGGGGTGCTGGGTGCTCATTGCTCAGTGCTCAGGGTGCTGGGTGCTCAGTGCTGAGTGCTCAGGGTGCTGGGTGTTCAGTACTCATGGTGCTCGGTGCTCAGTGCTCAGGGTGCTGGGTGCTCAGTACTCAGGGTGCTGGGTGCTCAGTGCTCGGGGTGCTGGGTGCTCAGTGCTCAGGGTGATCAGTGCTCAGTACTCAGGGTGCTGGGTTCTCAGCGCTCTGGGTGCTGGGTGCTCAGTCCACAGGGTGCTCAGTACTCAGGATGCTCTGTGCTCAGTGCTCAGTACTCAGGGTGCTCAGTACTCAGGGTGCTGGGTGCTCAGTGCTCGGGGTGCTGGGTGCTCAGTACTCAGGGTGCTGGGTGCTCAGTACTCGGGGTGCTGGGTGCTCAGTACTCAGGGTGCTGGGTGCTCAGTGCTCGGGGTGCTGGGTGCTCACTGCTCAGAGTGATCGGTGCTCAGTGTTCAGGGTGCTGGGTGCTCATTGCTCGGTGTGCTCGGTGCTCAGTACTCAGGGTGCTGAGTGCTCAGTACTCAGGTTGCTGGGTGCTCAGTACTCAGGTTGCTGGTTGCTCAGTACTCAGGGTGCTGGGTGCTCAGTGCTCGGGGTGCTGGGTGCTCATTGCTCGGGGTGCTGGGTGCTCAGGGCTGTGGTGCTGGGTGCTCAGTTCTCAGTCCTCAGGGTGCTGGGTGCTCAGTGCTCAGTGCTCAGGGTGCTGGTTGCTCAGTACTCAGGGTGCTGGGTGCTCAGTACTCAGGGTGCTGGGTGCTCAGTGCTCAGGGTGCTCTGTGCTCAGTACTCAGGGTGCTGGGTGCTCAGTGCTTGGGGTGCTGCGTGCTCAGTGCTCAGGGAGCTGGGTGCTCAGTGCTCAGGGTGCTGGGTGCTCAGTACTCAGGGTGCTGGGTTCTCAGTGCTCGTTGTGCTCGGTGCTCAGTACTCAAGGTGCTGTGTGCTCAGTGCTCAGGGTGCTGGGTGCTCAGTCCTCGGGGTGCTCCGTGCTCAGTGATCAGGGTGCTGGGTGCTCAGTACTCAGGGTGCTCGGTGCTCAGTACTCAGTGTTTTCAGTGCTCAGTACTCAGGGTGCTGGGTGCTCAGTGCTCAGGGTGCTGGGTGCTCAGTACTCAGGGTGCTCAGTGCTCAGTACTCGGGGTGCTTGGTGCTCAGTACTCAGGGTGCTCAGTGCTCAGTACTCGGGGTGCTGGGTGCTCAGTGCTCAGGGTGCTCAGTGCTCAGTGCTCGGGGTGCTGGGTGCTCAGTGCTCGGGGCGCTGGGTGCTCAGTGCTCGTGGTGCTGGGTGCTCAGTACTCAGGGTGCTGGGTGCTCAGTGCTCAGGGTGCTCAGTGCTCAGTACTCAGTGCTCAGGGTGCTCAGTGCTCAGTGCTCAGGGTGCTGGGTGTTCAGTACTCAGGGTGCTGGGTGCTCAGTACTCAGGGTGCTGGGTGCTCAGTGCTCAGGGTGCTGGGAGCTCAGTAGTCTGGGTGTTGGGTGCTCAGTACTCAGGGTGCTGGGTGCTCCGTGCTCAGGGTGCTGGGTGCTCAGTGCTCAGGGTTCTGGGTGCTCAGTGCTCAGGGTGCTGGGTGGTCAGTACTCAGGGTGCTGGGTGCTTAGTGCTCGAGGTGCTCGGTGCTCAGTACTCAAGGTGCTGGGTGCTCAGTGCTCAGGGTGCTGGGTGCTCAGTACTCGGGGTTCTCCGTGCTCATGGTGCTGGGTGCTCAGTGCTCAGGGTGCTGGGTGCTCAGTGCTCGGGGTGCTGGGTGCTGAGTGCTCAGGGTGCTGGGTGCTCAGTGCTCGGGGTGCTCGGTGCTCAGTGCTCAGGGTGCTGGGTGCTCAGTACTCAGGGTGCTGGGTGATTAGTACTCAGGTTGCTCAGTGCTCAGTACACAGGGTGCTGGGTGCTCAGTGCTCGGGGTGCTGGGTGCTCAGTGCTCAGTACTCAGGGTGCTGGGTGCTCAGTGCTCAGGGTGCTGGGTGCTCAGTACTCAGCGTGCTGGGTGCTCAGTACTCAGGGTGCTGGGTGCTCAGTGCTCAGGGTGCTGGGTGCTCAGTGCTCAGGGTGCTGGGTGCTCAGTGATCGGGGTGCTGGGTGCTGAGTACTCAGGGTGCTCAGTGCTCGGTTAGCTCGGTGCTCAGTACTCAGGGTGCTGGGTGCTCAGTGCTCAGGGTGCTGGGTGCTCAGTACTCAGGGTGCTGGGTGCTCAGTGCTCAGGGTGATCGGTGCTCAGTACTCAGGGTGCTCAGTACTCAGGATGCTGGGTGCTCAGTGCTCAGGGTGCTGGGTGCTCAGTACTCAGGGTACTCAGTACTCAGGGTGCTGGGTGCTCAGTGCTCAGGGTGATCGGTGCTCAGTACTCAGGGTACTCAGTACTCAGGGTGCTGGGTGCTCAGTACTCAGGGTGCTGGGTGCTCAGTGCTCAGGGTGCTGGGTGCTCAGTGCTCAGGGTGCTGGGTGCTCAGTGCTCGGGGTGCTGGGTGCTCAGTGCTCAGGGTGATCGGTGCTCAGTACTCAGGGTGCTGGGTGCTCAGTGCTCAGGGTGCTGGGTGCTCAGTCCTCAGGGTGCTCAGTGCTCAGGGTGCTGGGTGCTCAGTACTCATGGTGCTGGGTGCTCAGTACTCAGGGGGCTGGGTGCTCAGCGCTCAGTGTGCTGGGTGCTCAGTGCTCAGGGCGCTGGGTGCTCAGTGCTCGGGGTGCTGGGTGCTCAGTGCTCGGGGTGCTGGGTGGTCAGTGCTCAGTGCTCAAGGTGCTGGGTGCTCAGTGCTCAGTGCTCAGGGTGCTGGGTGCTCAGTACTCAGGGTGCTGGGTGCTCAGTACTCAGGGTGCTGGGTGCTCAGTTCTCAGGGTGCTGGGTGATCAGTACTCTGGGTGTTGGGTGCTCAGTACTCAGGTTGCTCAGTGCTCAGTACTCGGGGTGCTCGGTGCTCAGTGCTCAGTGTGCTCAGTGCTCAGGGTGCTGGGTGCTCAGTGCTCGGGGCGCTGGGTGCTCAGTGCTCGGGGTGCTGGGTGCTCAGTACTCAGGGTGCTGTGTGCTCAGTGCTCTGTACTCAGCGTGCTGGGTGCTCAGTGCTCAGTGCTGAGGGTGCTCAGTGCTCAGGGTGCTCAGTGCTCAGGGTGCTGGGTGCTCAGGGTGCTGGGTGCTCAGTGCTCGGGGTGCTGGGTGCTCAGTTCTCAGTGCTCAGGGTGCTGGGTGCTCAGTGCTCTGTGCTCAGGGTGCTGGGTGTTCAGTACTCAGGGTGCTCGGTGCTCAGTGCTCAGGGTGCTAGGTGCTCAGTACTCAGGGTGCTGGGTGCTCAGTGCTCGGGGTGCTGGGTGCTCAGTACTCAGGGTGCAGGGTGCTCAGTACTCAGGGTGCTGGGTGCTCAGTGCTCAGGGTGCTGGGTGCTCAGTACTCAGGGTGCTCGGTGCTCAGTACTCAGGGTGCTCGGTGCTCAGTACTCAGGGTGCTGGGTGCTCAGTACTCAGGGTGCTGAGTGCTCAGTACTCACGGTGCTGGGTGCTCAGTGCTCAGGGTGCTGGGTGCTCAGTGCTCTGGGTGCTGGGTGCTCACTGCTCAGGGTGCTGGGTGCTCAGTGCTCAGGGTGCTGGGTGCTCAGTGATCGGGGTGATGGGTGCTGAGTGCTCAGGGTGCTGAGTGCTCAGTGCTCGGGGTGCTCGGTGCTCAGTGCTCAGGGTCCTGGGTGCTCAGTACTCAGGGTGCTGGGTGCTTAGTAATCAGGGTGCTCAGTGCTCAGTACACAGGGTGCTGGGTGCTCAGTGCTCGGGGTGCTGGGTGCTCAGTGCTCAGTACTCAGGGTGCTGGGTGTTCAGTGCTCAGGGTGCTGGGTGCTCAGTGCTCAGGGTGCTGGGTGCTCAGTGCTCGGGGAGCTCGGTGCTCAGTACTCAGGGTGCTGGGTGCTCAGTACTCAGTGCTCGGGGTCCTGGGTGCTCCGTGCTCGGGGTGATCTGTTCTCAGTACTCAGGGTGCTGGGTGCTCAGTGCTCGGGGTGCTGGGTGCTCAGTCCTCGGGGTGCTCAGTACTCAGGGTACTGGGTGCTCAGTACTCAGGGTGCTGGGTGCTCAGAGCTCGGGGTGCTCGGTGCTCAGTACTCGGGGTGCTGGGTGCTCAGTGCTCAGGGTGCTGGGTGCTCAGTGCTCGGGGTGCTGGGTGCTCAGTGCTGAGGGTGCTGGCTGCTCAGTGCTCAGGGTGCTGGCTGCTCAGTACTCAGGGTGCTAGGTGCTCAGTACTCAGGGTGCTCAGTGCTCAGTACTCAGCGTGCTGGGTGCTCAGTACTCAGGGTGTTCAGTGCTCAGTACTCAGCGTGCTTTGTGCTCAGTGCTCAGGGTGCTGGGTGCTCAGTACTCAGGGTGCTGGGTGCTCAGTATTCAGGGTGCTGGGTGCTCAGTACTCAGGGTGCTGGGTGCTCAGTGCTCGGGGTGCTCGGTGATCAGTACTCAGGGTGCTGGGTGCTCATTACTCAGGGTGCTGGGTGCTCAGTGCTCAGGGTGCTGGGTGCTCAGTGCTCGGGGTGCTCGGTGATCAGTACTCAGGGTGCTGGGTGCTCAGTGCTCAGGGTGCTGAGTACTCAGTACTCAGGGTGCTGGGTGCTCAGTGCTCGGGGTGCTGGGTGCTCAGTGCTCAGTACTCAGGGTGCTGGGTGCTCAGTGCTCAGGGTGCTGGGTGCTCAGTACTCAGGGTGCTGGGTGCTCAGTGCTCAGGGTGATCGGTGCTCAGTACTCAGGGTGCTCAGTACTCAGGATGCTGGGTGCTCAGTGCTCAGGGTGCTGGGTGCTCAGTACTCAGGGTACTCAGTACTCAGGGTGCTGGGTGCTCAGTGCTCAGGGTGATCGGTGCTCAGTACTCAGGGTACTCAGTACTCAGGGTGCTGGGTGCTCAGTACTCAGGGTGCTGGGTGCTCAGTGCTCAGGGTGCTGGGTGCTCAGTGCTCAGGGTGCTGGGTGCTCAGTGCTCGGGGTGCTGGGTGCTCAGTGCTCAGGGTGATCGGTGCTCAGTACTCAGGGTGCTGGGTGCTCAGTGCTCAGGGTGCTGGGTGCTCAGTCCTCAGGGTGCTCAGTGCTCAGGGTGCTGGGTGCTCAGTACTCATGGTGCTGGGTGCTCAGTACTCAGGGGGCTGGGTGCTCAGCGCTCAGTGTGCTGGGTGCTCAGTGCTCAGGGCGCTGGGTGCTCAGTGCTCGGGGTGCTGGGTGCTCAGTGCTCGGGGTGCTGGGTGGTCAGTGCTCAGTGCTCAAGGTGCTGGGTGCTCAGTGCTCAGTGCTCAGGGTGCTGGGTGCTCAGTACTCAGGGTGCTGGGTGCTCAGTACTCAGGGTGCTGGGTGCTCAGTTCTCAGGGTGCTGGGTGATCAGTACTCTGGGTGTTGGGTGCTCAGTACTCAGGTTGCTCAGTGCTCAGTACTCGGGGTGCTCGGTGCTCAGTGCTCAGTGTGCTCAGTGCTCAGGGTGCTGGGTGCTCAGTGCTCGGGGCGCTGGGTGCTCAGTGCTCGGGGTGCTGGGTGCTCAGTACTCAGGGTGCTGTGTGCTCAGTGCTCTGTACTCAGCGTGCTGGGTGCTCAGTGCTCAGTGCTGAGGGTGCTCAGTGCTCAGGGTGCTCAGTGCTCAGGGTGCTGGGTGCTCAGGGTGCTGGGTGCTCAGTGCTCGGGGTGCTGGGTGCTCAGTTCTCAGTGCTCAGGGTGCTGGGTGCTCAGTGCTCTGTGCTCAGGGTGCTGGGTGTTCAGTACTCAGGGTGCTCGGTGCTCAGTGCTCAGGGTGCTAGGTGCTCAGTACTCAGGGTGCTGGGTGCTCAGTGCTCGGGGTGCTGGGTGCTCAGTACTCAGGGTGCAGGGTGCTCAGTACTCAGGGTGCTGGGTGCTCAGTGCTCAGGGTGCTGGGTGCTCAGTACTCAGGGTGCTCGGTGCTCAGTACTCAGGGTGCTCGGTGCTCAGTACTCAGGGTGCTGGGTGCTCAGTACTCAGGGTGCTGAGTGCTCAGTACTCAGGGTGCTGGGTGCTCAGTGCTCAGGGTGCTGGGTGCTCAGTGCTCTGGGTGCTGGGTGCTCACTGCTCAGGGTGCTGGGTGCTCAGTGCTCAGGGTGCTGGGTGCTCAGTGATCGGGGTGATGGGTGCTGAGTGCTCAGGGTGCTGAGTGCTCAGTGCTCGGGGTGCTCGGTGCTCAGTGCTCAGGGTCCTGGGTGCTCAGTACTCAGGGTGCTGGGTGCTTAGTAATCAGGGTGCTCAGTGCTCAGTACACAGGGTGCTGGGTGCTCAGTGCTCGGGGTGCTGGGTGCTCAGTGCTCAGTACTCAGGGTGCTGGGTGTTCAGTGCTCAGGGTGCTGTATGCTCAGTGCTCAGGGTGCTGGGTGCTCAGTGCTCGGAGAGCTCGGTGCTCAGTACTCAGGGTGCTGGGTGCTCAGTACTCAGTGCTCGGGGTCCTGGGTGCTCCGTGCTCGGGGTGATCTGTTCTCAGTACTCAGGGTGCTGGGTGCTCAGTGCTCGGGGTGCTGGGTGCTCAGTCCTCGGGGTGCTCAGTACTCAGGGTACTGGGTGCTCAGTACTCAGGGTGCTGGGTGCTCAGAGCTCGGGGTGCTCGGTGCTCAGTACTCGGGGTGCTGGGTGCTCAGTGCTCAGGGTGCTGGGTGCTCAGTGCTCGGGGTGCTGGGTGCTCAGTGCTGAGGGTGCTGGCTGCTCAGTGCTCAGGGTGCTGGCTGCTCAGTACTCAGGGTGCTAGGTGCTCAGTACTCAGGGTGCTCAGTGCTCAGTACTCAGCGTGCTGGGTGCTCAGTGCTCAGGGTCCTCGGTGCTCAGTACTCAGGGTGTTCAGTGCTCAGTACTCAGCGTGCTTTGTGCTCAGTGCTCAGGGTGCTGGGTGCTCAGTACTCAGGGTGCTGGGTGCTCAGTATTCAGGGTGCTGGGTGCTCAGTACTCAGGGTGCTGGGTGCTCAGTGCTCGGGGTGCTCGGTGATCAGTACTCAGGGTGCTGGGTGCTCATTACTCAGGGTGCTGGGTGCTCAGTGCTCAGGGTGCTGGGTGCTCAGTGCTCGGGGTGCTCGGTGATCAGTACTCAGGGTGCTGGGTGCTCAGTGCTCAGGGTGCTGAGTACTCAGTACTCAGGGTGCTGGGTGCTCAGTGCTCGGGGTGCTGGGTGCTCAGTGCTCAGTACTCAGGGTGCTGGGTGCTCAGTGCTCAGGGTGCTGGGTGCTCAGTACTCAGGGTGCTGGGTGCTCAGTGCTCAGGGTGATCGGTGCTCAGTACTCAGGGTGCTCAGTACTCAGGATGCTGGGTGCTCAGTGCTCAGGGTGCTGGGTGCTCAGTACTCAGGGTACTCAGTACTCAGGGTGCTGGGTGCTCAGTGCTCAGGGTGATCGGTGCTCAGTACTCAGGGTACTCAGTACTCAGGGTGCTGGGTGCTCAGTACTCAGGGTGCTGGGTGCTCAGTGCTCAGGGTGCTGGGTGCTCAGTGCTCAGGGTGCTGGGTGCTCAGTGCTCGGGGTGCTGGGTGCTCAGTGCTCAGGGTGATCGGTGCTCAGTACTCAGGGTGCTGGGTGCTCAGTGCTCAGGGTGCTGGGTGCTCAGTCCTCAGGGTGCTCAGTGCTCAGGGTGCTGGGTGCTCAGTACTCATGGTGCTGGGTGCTCAGTACTCAGGGGGCTGGGTGCTCAGCGCTCAGTGTGCTGGGTGCTCAGTGCTCAGGGCGCTGGGTGCTCAGTGCTCGGGGTGCTGGGTGCTCAGTGCTCGGGGTGCTGGGTGGTCAGTGCTCAGTGCTCAAGGTGCTGGGTGCTCAGTGCTCAGTGCTCAGGGTGCTGGGTGCTCAGTACTCAGGGTGCTGGGTGCTCAGTACTCAGGGTGCTGGGTGCTCAGTTCTCAGGGTGCTGGGTGATCAGTACTCTGGGTGTTGGGTGCTCAGTACTCAGGTTGCTCAGTGCTCAGTACTCGGGGTGCTCGGTGCTCAGTGCTCAGTGTGCTCAGTGCTCAGGGTGCTGGGTGCTCAGTGCTCGGGGCGCTGGGTGCTCAGTGCTCGGGGTGCTGGGTGCTCAGTACTCAGGGTGCTGTGTGCTCAGTGCTCTGTACTCAGCGTGCTGGGTGCTCAGTGCTCAGTGCTGAGGGTGCTCAGTGCTCAGGGTGCTCAGTGCTCAGGGTGCTGGGTGCTCAGGGTGCTGGGTGCTCAGTGCTCGGGGTGCTGGGTGCTCAGTTCTCAGTGCTCAGGGTGCTGGGTGCTCAGTGCTCTGTGCTCAGGGTGCTGGGTGTTCAGTACTCAGGGTGCTCGGTGCTCAGTGCTCAGGGTGCTAGGTGCTCAGTACTCAGGGTGCTGGGTGCTCAGTGCTCGGGGTGCTGGGTGCTCAGTGCTGAGGGTGCTCAGTACTCAGTGCTCGGGGTCCTGGGTGCTCCGTGCTCGGGGTGATCTGTTCTCAGTACTCAGGGTGCTGGGTGCTCAGTGCTCGGGGTGCTGGGTGCTCAGTCCTCGGGGTGCTCAGTACTCAGGGTACTGGGTGCTCAGTACTCAGGGTGCTGGGTGCTCAGAGCTCGGGGTGCTCGGTGCTCAGTACTCGGGGTGCTGGGTGCTCAGTGCTCAGGGTGCTGGGTGCTCAGTGCTCGGGGTGCTGGGTGCTCAGTGCTGAGGGTGCTGGCTGCTCAGTGCTCAGGGTGCTGGCTGCTCAGTACTCAGGGTGCTAGGTGCTCAGTACTCAGGGTGCTCAGTGCTCAGTACTCAGCGTGCTGGGTGCTCAGTGCTCAGGGTCCTCGGTGCTCAGTACTCAGGGTGTTCAGTGCTCAGTACTCAGCGTGCTTTGTGCTCAGTGCTCAGGGTGCTGGGTGCTCAGTACTCAGGGTGCTGGGTGCTCAGTATTCAGGGTGCTGGGTGCTCAGTACTCAGGGTGCTGGGTGCTCAGTGCTCGGGGTGCTCGGTGATCAGTACTCAGGGTGCTGGGTGCTCATTACTCAGGGTGCTGGGTGCTCAGTGCTCAGGGTGCTGGGTGCTCAGTGCTCGGGGTGCTCGGTGATCAGTACTCAGGGTGCTGGGTGCTCAGTGCTCAGGGTGCTGAGTACTCAGTACTCAGGGTGCTGGGTGCTCAGTGCTCGGGGTGCTGGGTGCTCAGTGCTCAGTACTCAGGGTGCTGGGTGCTCAGTGCTCAGGGTGCTGGGTGCTCAGTACTCAGCGTGCTGGGTGCTCAGTACTCAGGGTGCTGGGTGCTCAGTGCTCAGGGTGCTGGGTGCTCAGTGCTCAGGGTGCTGGGTGCTCAGTGATCGGGGTGCTGGGTGCTGAGTACTCAGGGTGCTCAGTGCTCGGTTAGCTCGGTGCTCAGTACTCAGGGTGCTGGGTGCTCAGTACTCAGTGCTCGGGGTCCTGGGTGCTCCGTGCTCGGGGTGCTGTGTGCTCAGTGCTCTGGGTGCTGGGTGCTCAGTACTCAGGGTGCTGGGTGCTCAGTACTCAGGGTGCTCGGTGCTCAGTACTCAGGGTGCTGGGTCCTCAGTGCTCAGGGTGCTGGGTACTCAGTACTCAGGGTGCTGGGTGCTCAGTACTCAGGGTGCTGGGTGCTCAGTGCTCAGGGTGCTGGGTGCTCAGTGCTCAGGGTGCTGGGTGCTCAGTACTCAGGGTGCTGGGTGCTCAGTGCTCAGGGTGATCGGTGCTCAGTACTCAGGGTGCTCAGTACTCAGGATGCTGGGTGCTCAGTGCTCAGGGTGCTGGGTGCTCAGTACTCAGGGTACTCAGTACTCAGGGTGCTGGGTGCTCAGTGCTCAGGGTGATCGGTGCTCAGTACTCAGGGTACTCAGTACTCAGGGTGCTGGGTGCTCAGTACTCAGGGTGCTGGGTGCTCAGTGCTCAGGGTGCTGGGTGCTCAGTGCTCAGGGTGCTGGGTGCTCAGTGCTCGGGCTGCTGGCTGCTCAGTGCTCAGGGTGATTGGTGCTCAGTACTCAGGGTGCTGGGTGCTCAGTGCTCAGGGTGCTGGGTGCTCAGTCCTCAGGGTGCTCAGTGCTCAGGGTGCTGGGTGCTCAGTACTCAGGGTGCTGGGTGCTCATTACTCAGGGTGCTGGGTGCTCAGTGCTCAGGGTGCTGGGTGCTCAGTCCTCAGGGTGCTGGGTGCTCAGTACTCAGGGTGTTCGGTGCTTAGTACTCAGGGTGCTCAGTGCTCAGTACTCAGGGTGCTGGTTGCTCAGTGCTCGGGGTGCTCGGTGCTCAGTACTCAACGTGCTGGGTGCTCAGTACTCAGGGTGCTGGGTGCTCCGTACTCAGGGTGCTGGGTGCTCAGTACTCAGGGTGCTGGGTGCTCAGTACTCAGGGTGCTGGGTGCTCAGTGCTCAGGGTGCTGGGTGCTCAGTACTCAGGGTGTTGGGTGCTCAGTACTCAGGGTGCTCGGTGCTCAGTACTCAGGGTGCTGGGTGCTCAGTGCTCAGGGTCCTTTGTACTCAGTACTCAGGGTTCTGGGTGCTCAGTACTCAGGGTGCTGGGTGCTCAGTGCTCAGGGTGCTGGGTGCTCAGTGCTCAGGGTGCTGTGTGCTCAGTACTCAGGGTGCTGGGTGCTCAGTGCTCAGGGTGATCGGTGCTCAGTACTCAGGGTGCTCAGTACTCAGGGTGCTGTGTGCTCAGTGCTCAGGGTGCTGGGTGCTCAGTACTCAGGGTGCTCAGTGCACAGGGTGCTGGGTGCTCAGGGTGCTGGGTGCTCAGTGCTCGGGGTGCTGGGTGCTCAGTGCTCAGTGCTCAGGGTGCTGGGTGCTCAGTGCTCAGGGTGCTGTGTGCTCAGTGCTCAGTACTCAGCATGCTGGGTGCTCAGTGCTCAGAGTGTTGGGTGCTCAGTACTCAGGGAGCTGGGTGCTCAGTGCTCAGTGCTCAGGGTGCTCAGTGCTCAGGGTGCTCAGTGCTCAGGGTGCTGGGTGCTCAGGGTGCTGGGTGCTCAGTGCTCGGGGTGCTGGGTGCTCAGTGCTCAGTGCTCAGGGTGCTGGGTGCTCAGTGCTCAGTGCTCAGGGTGCTGGGTGTTCAGTACTCAGGGTGCTCGGTGCTCAGTGCTCAGGGTGCTAGGTGCTCAGTACTCAGGGTGCTGGGTGCTCAGTGCTCGGGGTGCTGGGTGCTCAGTGCTCAGGGTGATCAGTGCTCAGTACTCAGTGTGCTGGGTGCTCAGTACTCAGGGTGCTGGGTGCTCAGTGCTCAGGGTGCTGGGTGCTCAGTACTCAGGGTGCTGGGTGCTCAGTACTCAGGGTGCTCCGTGCTCAGTACTCAGGGTGCTGGGTGCTCAGTGCTCAGGGTGCTTTGTACTCAGTACTCAGGGTTCTGGTTGCTCAGTACTCAGGGTGCTGGGTGCTCAATGCTCAGGGTGCTGGGTGCTCAGTGCTCAGGGTGCTGGGTGCTCAGTACTCAGGGTGCTGGGTGCTCAGTGCTCAGGGTGATCGGTGCTCAGTACTCAGGGTGCTCAGTACTCAGGGTGCTGGGTGCTCAGTACTCAGGGTGCTGGGTGCTCAGTGCTCAGGGTGCTGGGCTCTCAGTGCTCTGGGTGCTGGGTGCTCAGTGCTCAGGGTGCTGGGTGCTCAGTGCTCAGGGTGCTGGGTGCTCAGTGATCGGGGTGATGGGTGCTGAGTGCTCAGGGTGCTGGGTGCTCAGTGCTCGGGGTGCTCGGTGCTCAGTGCTCAGGGTCCTGGGTGCTCAGTACTCAGGGTGCTGGGTGCTTAGTAATCAGGGTGCTCAGTGCTCAGTACACAGGGTGCTGGGTGCTCAGTGCTCGGGGTGCTGGGTGCTCAGTGCTCAGTACTCAGGGTGCTGGATGCTCAGTGCTCAGGGTGCTGAGTGCTCAGTACTCAGCGTGCTGGGTGCTCAGTACTCAGGGTGCTGGGTGCTCAGTGCTCAGGGTGCTGGGTGCTCAGTGCTCAGGGTGCTGGGTGCTCAGTGCTCGGGGAGCTCGGTGCTCAGTACTCAGGGTGCTGGGTGCTCAGTACTCAGTGCTCGGGGTCCTGGGTGCTCCGTGCTCGGGGTGCTGGGTGCTCAGTACTCAGGGTGCTGGGTGCTCATTCTCGGGGTGCTGGGTGCTCAGTGCTCGGGGTGCTGGGTGCTCAGTACTCAGGGTGCTGGGGGCTCAGTACTCAGGGTGCTGGGTGCTCAGTACTCAGGGTGCTCTGTTCTCAGTACTCAGGGTGCTGGATGCTCATTCTCGGGTTGCTGGGTGCTCAGTGCTCGGGGTGCTGGGTTCTCAGTACTCAGGGTGCTGGGGGCTCAGTACTCAGGGTGCTGGGTGCTCAGTACTCAGGGTGATATGTTCTCAGTACTCAGGGTGCTGGGTGCTCAGTGCTCGGGGTGCTGGGTGCTCAGTACTCGGGGAGCTCAGTACTCAGGGTACTGGGTGCTCAGTACTCAGGGTGCTGGGTGCTCAGTGCTCGGGGTGCTCGGTGCTCAGTACTCGGGGTGCTGGGTGCTCAGTACTCGGGGTGCTGGGTGCTCAGTGCTCAGGGTGCTGGGTGCTCAGTGCTCGGGGTGGTGGGTGCTCAGTGCTGAGGGTGCTGGCTGCTCAGTGCTCAGGGTGCTGGGTGCTCAGTACTCAGGGTGCTAGGTGCTCTGTACTCAGGGTGCTCAGTGCTCAATACTCAGCGTGCTGGGTGCTCAGTGCTCAGGGTCCTCGGTGCTCAGTACTCAGGGTGCTCAGTGCTCAGTACTCAGCGTGCTTTGTGCTCAGTGCTCAGGGTGCTGGGTGCTCAGTACGCAGGGTGCTGGGTGCTCAGTACTCAGGGTGCTGGGTGCTCAGTACTCAGGGTGCTGGGTGCTCAGTGCTCGGGGTGCTCGGTGATCAGTACTCAGGGTGCTGGGTGCTCAGTGCTCAGGGTGCTGAGTACTCAGTACTCAGGGTGCTCCGTGCTCAGTGCTCAGGGTGCTGGGTGCTCAGTGCTCAGGGTGCTGGGTGCTCAGTGCTCGGGGTGCTGGGTGCTCAGTGCTCGGGGTGCTGGGTGCTCAGTGCTCGGGGTGCTGGATGCTCAGTGCTCAGGGTGCTGGGTGCTCAGTGCTCAGGGTGCTGGGTGCTCAGTACTCAGGGTGCTGGGTGCTCATTACTCAGGGTGCTGGGTGCTCAGTGCTCAGGGTGCTGGGTGCTCAGTCCTCAGGGTGCTGGGTGCTCAGTACTCAGGGTGTTCGGTGCTTAGTACTCAGGGTGCTCAGTGCTCAGTACTCAGGGTGCTGGTTGCTCAGTGCTCGGGGTGCTCGGTGCTCAGTACTCAGGGTGCTGGGTGCTCAGTGCTCAGGGTGCTGGGTGCTCAGTACTCAGGGTGCTGGGTGCTCAGTACTCGGGGTGCTGGGTGCTCAGTACTCGGGGTGCTGGGTGCTCAGTGCTCAGGGTGCTGGGTGCTCAGTGCTCGGGGTGGTGGGTGCTCAGTGCTGAGGGTGCTGGCTGCTCAGTGCTCAGGGTGCTGGGTGCTCAGTACTCAGGGTGCTAGGTGCTCAGTACTCAGGGTGCTCAGTGCTCAGTACTCAGCGTGCTGGGTGCTCAGTGCTCAGGGTCCTCGGTGCTCAGTACTCAGGGTGCTCAGTGCTCAGTACTCAGCGTGCTTTGTGCTCAGTGCTCAGGGTGCTGGGTGCTCAGTACTCAGGGTGCTGGGTGCTCAGTACTCAGGGTGCTGGGTGCTCAGTACTCAGGGTGCTGGGTGCTCAGTGCTCGGGGTGCTCGGTGATCAGTACTCAGGGTGCTGGGTGCTCAGTGCTCAGGGTGCTGAGTACTCAGTACTCAGTGTGCTGGGTGCTCAGTGCTCAGGGTGCTGGGTGCTCAGTGCTCAGGGTGCTGGGTGCTCAGTGCTCGGGGTGCTGGGTGCTCAGTGCTCGGGGTGCTGGGTGCTCAGTGCTCGGGGTGCTGGATGCTCAGTGCTCGGGGTGCTGGGTGCTCAGTGCTCAGGGTGCTGGGTGCTCAGTACTCAGGGTGCTGGGTGCTCATTACTCAGGGTGTTGGGTGCTCAGTGCTCAGGGTGCTGGGTGCTCAGTCCTCAGGGTGCTGGGTGCTCAGTACTCAGGGTGTTCGGTGCTTAGTACTCAGGGTGCTCAGTGCTCAGTACTCAGGGTGCTGGTTGCTCAGTGCTCGGGGTGCTCGGTGCTCAGTACTCAGGGTGCTGGGTGCTCAGAGCTCAGGGTGCTGGGTGCTCAGTACTCAGGGTGCTGGGTGCTCAGTACTCAGGGTGCTGGGTGCTCAGTACTCAGGGTGCTGGGTGCTCAGTGCTCAGGGTTCTGGGTGCTCAGTACTCAGGGTGCTGGGTGCTCAGTACTCAGGGTGCTCGGTGCTCAGTACTCAGGGTGCTGGGTGCTCAGTGCTCAGGGTGCTTTATACTCAGTACTCAGGGTTCTGGGTGCTCATAACTCAGGGTGCTGGGTGCTCAGTGCTCAGGGTGCTGGGTGCTCAGTGCTAAGGGTGCTGGGTGCTCAGTACTCAGGGTGCTGGGTGCTCAGTGCTCAGGGTGATCGTTGCTCAGTACTCAGGGTGCTCAGTACTCAGGGTGCTGGGTGCTCAGTGCTCAGGGTGCTGGGTGCTCAGTACTCAGGGTGCTGGGTGCTCAGTGCTCGGGGTGCTGGGTGCTCAGTGCTCAGGGTGATCGGTGCTCAGTACTCAGGGTGCTGGGTGCTCAGTGCTCAGGTTGCTGGGTGCTCAGTCCTCAGGGTGCTCAGTGCTCAGGGTGCAGGGAGCTCAGTGCTCGGGGTGCTCGGTGCTCAGTACTCAGGGTGCTGAGTGCTCAGTACTCAGGGTGCTGGGTGCTCAGTACTCATGGTGCTGGGTGCTCAGTACTCAGGGGGCTGGGTGCTCAGTGCTCAGGGTGCTGGGTGCTCAGTGCTCAGGGTGCTGGGTGCTCAGTGCTCGGGGTGCTGGGTGCTCAGTTCTCGGGGTGCTGGGTGGTCAGTGCTCAGTGCTCAGGGTGCTGGGTGCTCAGTGCTCAGTGCTCAGGGTGCTGGGTGCTCAGTACTCAGGGTGCTGGGTGCTCAGTACTCAGAGTGCTGGGTGCTCAGTTCTCAGGCTGCTGGGTGCTCAGTACTCTGGGTGTTGGATGCTCAGTACTCAGGGTGCTGGGTGCTCAGTGCTCGGGGTGCTGGGTGCTCAGTGCTCAGGGTGCTGGGTGCTCAGTGCTCAGGGTGCTGTGTGCTCAGTACTCAGGGTGCTGGGTGCTCAGTGCTCGGGGTGCTCGGTGCTCAGTACTCAAGGTGCTGGGTCCTCAGTGCTCAGGGTGCGGGGTGCTCAGTCCTCGGGGTGCTCCATGCTCAGTGCTCAGGGTGCGGGGTGCTCAGTCCTCAGGGTGCTCCATGCTCAGTGCTCGGGGTGCTGGGTGCTCAGTGCTCGGGGTGCTGGGTGCTCAGTGCTCAGTACTCAGGGTGCTGGGTGCTCAGTGCTCAGGGTGCTGAGTGCTCAGTACTCTGCGTGCTGGGTGCTCAGTACTCAGGGTGCTGGGTGCTCAGTGCTCAGGGTGCTGGGTGCTCAGTGCTCAGGGTGCTGGGTGCTCAGTGCTCGGGGAGCTCGGTGCTCAGTACTCAGGGTGCTGGGTGCTCAGTACTCAGTGCTCGGGGTCCTGGGTGCTCCGTGCTCAGGGTGCTGGGTGCTCAGTACTCAGGGTGCTGGGTGCTCAGTGCTCAGGGTGCTGGGTGCTCAGTGCTCAGGGTGCTGGGTGCTCAGTACTCAGGGTGCTGGGTGCTCAGTGCTCAGGGTGCTGGGTGCTCAGTACTCAGGGTGCTGGGTGCTCAGTGCTCGGGGTTCTGGGTGCTCAGTGCTCAGGGTGATCGGTGCTCAGTACTCAGGGTGCTGGGTGCTCAGTGCTCAGGGTGCTGGGTGCTCAGTCCTCAGGGTGCTCAGTGCTCAGGGTGCTTGGTGCTCAGTGCTCGGGGTGCTCGGTGCTCAGTACTCAGGGTGCTGAGTGCTCAGTACTCAGGGTACTGGGCGCTCAGTACTCATGGTGCTGGGTGCTCAGTACTCAGGGGGCTGGGTGCTCAGTGCTCAGTGTGCTGGGTGCTCAGTGCTCAGGGCGCTGGGTGCTCAGTGCTCGGGGTGCTGGGTGCTCAGTGCTCGGGGTGCTGGGTGCTCAGTGCTCAGTGCTCAAGGTGCTGGGTGCTCAGTGCTCAGTGCTCAGGCAGCTGGGTGCTCAGTACTCAGGGTGCTGGGTGCTCAGTACTCAGGGTGCTGGGTGCTCAGTTCTCAGGGTGCTGGGTGATCAGTACTCTGGGTGTTGGGTGCTCAGTGGTCAGTGCTCAGGGTGCTGGGTGCTCTGTGCTCAGTACTCAGGGTGCTCGGTGCTCAGTACTCAGGGTTCTCAGTGCTCAGTACTCAGGGTGCTGGGTGCTCAGTTCTCAGCGTGCTGCGTGCTCAGTACTCAGGGTGCTCAGTGCTCAGTACTCGTGGTGCTTGTTGCTCAGTACTCAGGGTGCTCAGTGCTCAGTACTCGGGGTGCTGGGTGCTCAGTGCTCAGGGTGCTCAGTTCTCAGTGCTCGGGGTGCTGGGTGCTCATGGCTCGGGGCGCTGGGTGCTCAGTGCTCGGGGTGCTGGGTGCTCAGTACTCGGGGTGCTGGGTGCTCAGTGCTCAGGGTGCTCAGTGCTCAGTACTCAGTGCTCAGGGTGCTCAGTGCTCAGTGCTCAGGGTGCTGGGTGTTCAGTACTCAGGGTGCTGGGTGCTCAGTACTCTGGGTGCTGGGTGCTCAGTGCTCAGGGTGCGGGGTGCTCAGTACTCTGGGTGTTGGGTGCTCAGTACTCAGGGTGCTGGGTGCTCCGTGCTCGGGGTGCTGGGTGCTCAGTGCTCAGGGTGCTGGGTGCTCTGTGCTCAGGGTGCTGGGTGCTCAGTGCTCAGGGTGCTGGGTGCTCAGTAGTCGGGGTGCTCCGTGCTCAGGGTGCTGGGTGCTCAGTGCTCGGGGTGCTGGGTGCTGAGTGCTCAGGGTGCTGGGTGCTCAGTGCTCGGGCTGCTCGGTGCTCAGTGCTCAGGGTCCTGGGTGCTCAGTACTCAGGGTGCTGGGTGCTTAGTACTCAGGGTGCTCAGTGCTCAGTACACAGGGTGCTGGGTGCTCAGTGCTCAGGGTGCTGGGTGCTCAGTGCTCAGTACTCAGGGTGCTGGGTGCTCAGTGCTCGGGGTGCTGGGTGCTCAATACTCAGCGTGCTGGGTGCTCAGTACTCAGGGTGCTGGGTGCTCAGTTCTCAGGGTGCTGGGTACTCAGTGCTCAGGGTGCTGGGTGCTCAGTGATCGGGGTGCTGGGTGCTCAGTACTCAGTGTGCTCAGTGCTCGGGGAGCTTGGTGCTCAGTACTCAGGGTGCTGGGTGCTCAGTTCTCAGTGCTCGGGGTCCTGGGTGCTCCGTGCTCGGGGTGCTGGGTTCTCAGTGCTCTGGGTGCTTAGTGCTCAGTACTCATGGTGCTGGGTGCTCAGTACTCATGGTGCTGGGTGCTCATTCTCAGGGTGCTGGGTGCTCAGTGCTCGGGTTGCTGGGTGCTCAGTACTCAGGGTGCTGGGGGCTCAGTACTCAGGGTGCTGGGTGCTCAGTACTCCGGGTGCTCGGTTCTCAGTACTCAGGGTGCTGGGTGCTCATTCTCGGGGTGCTGGGTGCTCAGTGCTCGGGGTGCTGGGTGCTCAGTACTCAGGGTGCTGGGGACTCAGTACTCAGGGTGCTGGGTGCTCAGTACTCAGGGTGATCTGTTCTCAGTACTCAGGTTGCTGGGTGCTCAGTGCTCGGGGTGCTGGGTGCTCAGTACTCAGGGTGCTCAGTGCTCAGTACTCAGGGTGCTGGGTGCTCAGTACTCAGGGTGCTGGGTGCTCATTGCTTGGGGTGCTCGTTGCTCAGTACTCTGTGTGCAGGGTGCTCAGTACTCGGGGTGCTGGGTGCTCAGTGCTCAGGGTGCTGGGTGCTCAGTACTCAGGGTGCTGAGTGCTCAGTACTCAGGGTGCTGGGTGCTCAGTACTCAGGTTGCTGGGTGCTCAGTACTCAGGGTGCTCGGTGCTCAGTGCTCAAGGTGCTGGGTGCTCAGTACTCAGGGTGATCATTGCTCAGAGTGCTGGGTGCTCAGTACTCAGGGTGCTGGGTGCTCAGTACTCAGGGTGCTCAGTGCTCAGTACTCAGGGTGCTCAGTGCTCAGTACTAAGGGTGCTCAGTGCTCAGGGTGCTGGGTGATCAGTGCTCGGGGTGCTCGGTGCCCAGTACTCAGGGTGCAGGGTGCTCAGTGCTCACGGTGCTGGGTGCTCAGTGCTCAGGGTGCTGGGTGCTCAGTGCTCAGGGTGCTGGGTGCTCAGTACTCAGGGTGCTCAGTGCTCGGGGTGCTGGGTGCTCAGTGCTCGGGGTGCTCGGTGCTCAGTACTCGGGGTGCTCAGTGCTCAGTACTCAGGGTGCTGGGTGCTCAGTGCTCAGGGTGCTGGGTGCTCAGTACTCAGGGTGCTGCGTGCTCGGTGCTCAGTATGCTGGGTGCTCACTACTCAGGGTGCTGGGTGCTCAGTACTCAATGTCCTGCGTGCTCAGTACTCAGGGTGCTCGGTGCTCAGCACTCAGGGTGCTGGGTGCTCAGTGCTCAGGGTGCTGGGTGCTCAGTACTCAGGGTGCTGGGTGCTCAGTGCTCGGGGTGCTCGGTGCTCAGTGCTCAGGGTGCTGGGTGCTCAGTGCTCAGAGTGCTGGGTGCTCAGTACTCAGGGTGCTCGGTGCTCAGTACTCAGGGTGCTGGGTGCTCAGTGCTCAGGGTGCTCAGTGCTCATTACTCAGCGTGCTGGGTGCTCAGTGGTCAGGGTGCTCGGTGCTCAGTACTCAGGGTGCTCAGTGCTCAGGGTGCTGGGTGCTCAGTACTCAGGGTGCAGGGTGCTCAGTGCTCAGTACTCAGGGTGCTCAGTGCTCAGGGTGCTGGGTGCTCAGTGCTCGGGGTGCTGGGTACTCAGTGCTCAGTACACAGGGTGCTGGGTGCTCAGTGCTCGGGGTGCTGGGTGCTCAGTGCTCAGTACTCAGGGAGCTGGGTGCTCAGTGCTCAGGGTGCTGGATGCTCAGTACTCAGGGTGCTGGGTGCTCATTGCTCAGGGTGCTGGGTGCTCAGTACTCAGGGTGCTGGGTGCTCAGTACTCAGGGTGCTGGATGCTCAGTACTCAGGGTTCTCAGTGTTCAGTACTCACGGTGCTCAGGGCTCAGGGTGCTGGGTGCTCACTGCTCGGGTTGCTGGGTGCTCAGTGCTCAGGGTGCTGCGTGCTCAGTGCTCAGGGTGCTCGGTGCTCAGTTCTCAGGGTGCTGGGTGCTCAGTACTCAGGGTGCTGGGTGCTCAGTATTCAGGGTGCTCAGTGCTCAGTACTCAGGGTGCTCAGTGCTCAGTACTCAGGGTGCTCAGTGCTCAGGGTGCTGGGAGCTCAGTGCTCGGGTTGCTGGGTGCTCAGTCCTCAGGTTGCTGGGTGCTCAGTGATCAGGGTGCTCGATGCTCAGTGATCAGGGTGCTGGGTGCTCAGTACTCAGGGTGCTGGGTGCTCAGTGCTCGGGGTGCTGGGTGCTCAGTACTCAGGGTGCTGGGTGCTCAGTGCTCAGGGTGCTGGATGCTCAGTGCTCAGGGTGCTCGGTGCTTAGTACTCAGGGTGCTCGGTGCTCGGGGTGCTGGGTGCTCAGTGCTCAGGGTGCTGGGTGCTCAGTGCTCGGGGTGCTGGGTGCTCTGTGCTCGGGGTGCTGGGTGCTCAGTGCTCGGGGTGCTGGGTGCTCAGTGCTCGGGGTGCTGGGTGCTCAGTGCTCAGGGTGCTCAGTGCTCAGTACTCAGGGTGCTCAGTGCTCAGTGCTCAGGGTGCTCAGTGCTCAGTACTCAGGGTGCTCAGTGCTCAGTGCTCTGGGTGCTGGGTGCTCAGTGCTCAGGGTGCTGGGTGCTCAGTGCTCAGGGTGCTGGGTGCTCAGTACTCAGGGTGCTGGTTGCTCAGTGCTCGGGGTGCTCGATGCTCAGTACACAGGTTGCTGGGTGCTCAGTGCTCGGCGTGCTGGGTGCTCAGTACTCAGGGCGCTGGGTGCTCAGGGCTCAGTACTCAGCGTGCTGGGTGCTCAGTGCTCAGAGTGTTGGGTGCTCAGTACTCAGGGTGCTGGGTGCTCAGTGCTCAGTGCTCAGGGTGCTCAGTGCTCAGGGTGCTGGGTGCTCAGGGTGCTGGGTGCTCAGTGCTCGGGGTGCTGGGTGCTCAGTGCTCAGGGTGCTGGGTGCTCAGTGCTTAGTGCTCAGGGTGCTGGGTGCTCAGTGCTCAGTGCTCAGGGTGCTGGGTGTTCAGTACTCACGGTGCTGGGTGCTCAGTACTCCGGGTGCTGGGTGCTCAGTGCTCAGGGTGCTGGGTGCTCAGTGCTCAGGGTGCTGGGTGCTCAGTACTCAGGGTGCTGGGTGCTCAGTACTCAGGGTGCTCGTTGCTCAGTGCTCAGGGTGCTGGGTGCTCAGTGCGCGGGGTGCTGGGTGTTCAGTACTCAGGGTACTGGGTGCTCAGTACTCAGGGTGCTGGGTGCTCAGTGCTCAGGGTGCTGAGTGCTCAGTACTCAGGGTGCTGGGTGCTCAGTGCTCAGGGTGCTGGGTGCTCAGTACTCAGGGTGCTGGGTGCTTAGTACTCAGGGTGCTGGGTGCTCAGTGCTTGGGGTGCTGGGTGCTCAGTGCTCGTGGTGCTCGGTGCTCAGTGCTCGGGGTGCTTGGTGCTCAGTAATCAGGGTGCTGGGTGCTCAGTACTCGTTGTGCTGGGTGCTCAGTGCTCAGGGTGCTGGGTGCTCAGTACTCAGGGTGCTCGGTACTCAGTACTCACGGTGCTCAGTGCTCAGTACTCAGCGTGCTGGGTGCTCAGTGCTCAGGGTGCTGGGTGCTCAGTACTCAGGGTGCTGGGTGCTCAGTGCTCAGGGTGCTCAGTGCTCAGTACTCAGGGTGCTCGGTGCTCAGTGCTCAGGGTGCTCAGTGCTCAGTACTCAGGGTGCTCAGTGCTCAGTGCTCAGGGTGCTGGGTGCTCAGTGCTCGGGGTGCTGGGTGCTCAGTGCTCAGGGTACTGGGTGCTCAGTACTCAGGGTGCTCAGTGCTCAGGGTGCTGGGTGCTCAGTGCTCAGTACACAGGGTGCTGAGTGCTCAGTGCTCTGGGTGCTGGGTGCTCAGTGCTCAGTACTCAGGGTGCTGGCTGCTCAGTGCTCAGGGTGCTGGATGCTCAGTACTCAGGGTGCTGGCTGCTCAGTGCTCAGGGTGCTGGATGCTCAGTACTCAGGGTGCTGGGTGCTCAGTGCTCAGGGTGCTGGGCGCTCAGTACTCAGGGTGCTCCGTGCTCAGTACTCAGGGTTCTCGGTGCTCAGTGCTCAGGGTGCTGGGTGCAGTGCTCAGGGTGCTGGGTGCTCAGTACTCGGGGTGCTGGGTGCTCAGTACTCAGCGTGCTGGGTGCTCAGTGCTCAGGGTGCTGGTTGCTCAGTGCTCGGGGTGCTGTGTGCTCAGTACTCGCGGTGCTGGGTGCTCACTGCTCAGGGTGCTGGTTCTCAGTGCTCGGGGTACTGGGTACTCAGTGCTCAGTACACAGGGTGCTGGGTGCTCAGTGCTCGGGGTGCTGGGTGCTCAGTGCTCAGTACTCAGGGTGCTTGGTGCTCAGTGCTCGGGGTGCTTGGTGCTCAGTGCTCAGCGTGCTGGGTGCTCAGTGCTCAGGGTGCTGGGTGCTCAGTGCTCGGGGTGCTGGGTGCTCAGTACTCAGGGTGCTGGGTGCTCAGTACTCAGGTTGCTGGGTGCTCAGTGCTCGGGGTGCTGGGTGCTCAGTGCTCGGGGTGCTGGGTGCTCAGTGCTCGGGGTGCTTGGTGCTCAGTACTCAGGGTGCTGGGTGCTCAGTGCTCGGGGTGCTCAGTACTCAGGGTGCTATGTGTTCAGTGCTCAGGGTGCTGGGTGCTCAGTACTCAGGGTGCTCGGTGCTTAGTACTCAGGGTGCTGGGTGCTCAGTACTCCGGGTGCTGGGTGCCCAGTGCACGGCGTGCTCGGTGCTCAGTGCTCAAGGTGCTGGGTGCTCAGTACTCAGGGTGATCATTGCTCAGAGTGCTGGGTGCTCAGTACTCAGGGTGCTGGGTGCTCAGTACTCAGGGTGCTCAGTGCTCAGTACTCAGGGTGCTCAGTGCTCAGTACTAAGGGTGCTCAGTGCTCAGGGTGCTGGGTGATCAGTGCTCGGGGTGCTCGGTGCCCAGTACTCAGGGTGCAGGGTGCTCAGTGCTCACGGTGCTGGGTGCTCAGTGCTCAGGGTGCTGGGTGCTCAGTGCTCAGGGTGCTGGGTGCTCAGTACTCAGGGTGCTCAGTGCTCGGGGTGCTGGGTGCTCAGTGCTCGGGGTGCTCGGTGCTCAGTACTCGGGGTGCTCAGTGCTCAGTACTCAGGGTGCTGGGTGCTCAGTGCTCAGGGTGCTGGGTGCTCAGTACTCAGGGTGCTGCGTGCTCGGTGCTCAGTATGCTGGGTGCTCACTACTCAGGGTGCTGGGTGCTCAGTACTCAGGGTCCTGCGTGCTCAGTACTCAGGGTGCTCGGTGCTCAGGACTCAGGGTGCTGGGTGCTCAGTGCTCAGGGTGCTGGGTGCTCAGTACTCAGGGTGCTGGGTGCTCAGTGCTCGGGGTGCTCGGTGCTCAGTACTCGGGGTGCTCAGTGCTCAGTGCTCAGGGTGCTGGGTGCTCAGTGCTCAGAGTGCTGGATGCTCAGTACTCAGGGTGCTCGGTGCTCAGTACTCAGGGTGCTGGGTGCTCAGTGCTCAGGGTGCTCAGTGCTCAGTACTCAGCGTGCTGGGTGCTCAGTGGTCAGGGTGCTCGGTGCTCAGTACTCAGGGTGCTCAGTGCTCAGGGTGCTGGGTGCTCAGTACTCAGGGTGCAGGGTGCTCAGTGCTCAGTACTCAGGGTGCTCAGTGCTCAGGGTGCTGGGTGCTCAGTGCTCGGGGTGCTGGGTACTCAGTGCTCAGTACACAGGGTGCTGGGTGCTCAGTGCTCGGGGTGCTGGGTGCTCAGTGCTCAGTACTCAGGGAGCTGGGTGCTCAGTGCTCAGGGTGCTGGATGCTCAGTACTCAGGGTGCTGGGTGCTCAGTGCTCAGGGTGCTGGTTGCTCAGTACTCAGGGTGCTGGGTGCTCATTGCTCAGGGTGCTGGGTGCTCAGTACTCAGGGTGCTGGGTGCTCAGTACTCAGGGTGCTGGATGCTCAGTACTCAGGTTTCTCACTGTTCAGTACTCACGGTGCTCAGGGCTCAGGGTGCTGGGTGCTCACTGCTCGGGGTGCTGGGTGCTCAGTGCTCAGGGTGCTGCGTGCTCAGTGCTCAGGGTGCTCGGTGCTCAGTTCTCAGGGTGCTGGGTGCTCAGTACTCAGGGTGCTGGGTGCTCAGTATTCAGGGTGCTCAGTGCTCAGTACTCAGGGTGCTCAGTGCTCAGTACTCAGGGTGCTCAGTGCTCAGGGTGCTGGGAGCTCAGTGCTCGGGTTGCTGGGTGCTCAGTCCTCAGGTTGCTGGGTGCTCAGTGATCAGGGTGCTCGATGCTCAGTGATCAGGGTGCTGGGTGCTCAGTACTCAGGGTGCTGGGTGCTCAGTGCTCGGGGTGCTGGGTGCTCAGTACTCAGGGTGCTGGGTGCTCAGTGCTCAGGGTGCTGGATGCTCAGTGCTCAGGGTGCTCGGTGCTTAGTACTCAGGGTGCTCGGTGATCGGGGTGCTGGGTGCTCAGTGCTCAGGGTGCTGGGTGCTCAGTGCTCGGGGTGCTGGGTGCTCTGTGCTCGGGGTGCTGGGTGCTCAGTGCTCGGGGTGCTGGGTGCTCAGTGCTCGGGGTGCTGGGTGCTCAGTGCTCAGGGTGCTCAGTGCTCAGTACTCAGGGTGCTCAGTGCTCAGTGCTAAGGGTGCTCAGTGCTCAGTACTCAGGGTGCTCAGTGCTCAGTGCTCTGGGTGCTGGGTGCTCAGTGCTCAGGGTGCTGGGTGCTCAGTGCTCAGGGTGCTGGGTGCTCAGTACTCAGGGTGCTGGTTGCTCAGTGCTCGGGGTGCTCGATGCTCAGTACACAGGTTGCTGGGTGCTCAGTGCTCGGGGTGCTGGGTGCTCAGTACTCAGGGTGCTGGGTGCTCAGGGCTCAGTACTCAGCGTGCTGGGTGCTCAGTGCTCAGAGTGTTGGGTGCTCAGTACTCAGGGTGCTGGGTGCTCAGTGCTCAGTGCTCAGGGTGCTCAGTGCTCAGGGTGCTGGGTGCTCAGGGTGCTGGGTGCTCAGTGCTCGGGGTGCTGGGTGCTCAGTGCTCAGGGTGCTGGGTGCTCAGTGCTTAGTGCTCAGGGTGCTGGGTGCTCAGTGCTCAGTGCTCAGGGTGCTGGGTGTTCAGTACTCACGGTGCTGGGTGCTCAGTACTCCGGGTGCTGGGTGCTCAGTGCTCAGGGTGCTGGGTGCTCAGTGCTCAGGGTGCTGGGTGCTCAGTACTCAGGGTGCTGGGTGCTCAGTACTCAGGGTGCTCGTTGCTCAGTGCTCAGGGTGCTGGGTGCTCAGTGCGCGGGGTGCTGGGTGTTCAGTACTCAGGGTACTGGGTGCTCAGTACTCAGGGTGCTGGGTGCTCAGTGCTCAGGGTGCTGAGTGCTCAGTACTCAGGGTGCTGGGTGCTCAGTGCTCGGGGTGCTGGGTGCTCAGTACTCAGGGTGCTGGGTGCTTAGTACTCAGGGTGCTGGGTGCTCAGTGCTTGGGGTGCTGGGTGCTCAGTGCTCGGGGTGCTCGGTGCTCAGTGCTCGGGGTGCTTGGTGCTCAGTAATCAGGGTGCTGGGTGCTCAGTACTCGTTGTGCTGGGTGCTCAGTGCTCAGGGTGCTGGGTGCTCAGTACTCAGGGTGCTTGGTACTCAGTACTCACGGTGCTCAGTGCTCAGTACTCAGCGTGCTGGGTGCTCAGTGCTCAGGGTGCTGGGTGCTCAGTACTCAGGGTGCTGGGTGCTCAGTGCTCAGGGTGCTCAGTGCTCAGTACTCAGGGTGCTCGGTGCTCAGTGCTCAGGGTGCTCAGTGCTCAGTACTCAGGGTGCTCAGTGCTCAGTGCTCAGGGTGCTGGGTGCTCAGTGCTCGGGGTGCTGGGTGCTCAGTGCTCAGGGTACTGGGTGCTCAGTACTCAGGGTGCTCAGTGCTCAGGGTGCTGGGTGCTCAGTGCTCAGTACACAGGGTGCTGAGTGCTCAGTGCTCTGGGTGCTGGGTGCTCAGTGCTCAGTACTCAGGGTGCTGGCTGCTCAGTGCTCAGGGTGCTGGATGCTCAGTACTCAGGGTGCTGGCTGCTCAGTGCTCAGGGTGCTGGATGCTCAGTACTCAGGGTGCTGGGTGCTCAGTGCTCAGGGTGCTGGGCGCTCAGTACTCAGGGTGCTCCGTGCTCAGTACTCAGGGTTCTCGGTGCTCAGTGCTCAGGGTGCTGGGTGCAGTGCTCAGGGTGCTGGGTGCTCAGTACTCGGGGTGCTGGGTGCTCAGTACTCAGCGTGCTGGGTGCTCAGTGCTCAGGGTGCTGGTTGCTCAGTGCTCGGGGTGCTGTGTGCTCAGTACTCGCGGTGCTGGGTGCTCACTGCTCAGGGTGCTGGTTCTCAGTGCTCGGGGTACTGGGTACTCAGTGCTCAGTACACAGGGTGCTGGGTGCTCAGTGCTCGGGGTGCTGGGTGCTCAGTGCTCAGTACTCAGGGTGCTGAGTGCTCAGTGCTCGGGGTGCTGGGTGCTCAGTACTCAGGGTACTCGGTGCTCAGTACTCAGGGTGCTGGGTGATCAGTGCTCAGGGTGCTGGGTGCTCAGTACTCAGTGTGCTGGGTGCTCACTACTCAGGGTGCTGGGTGCTCAGTACTCAGGGTGCTCGGTGCTCAGTACTCAGGGTGCTGGGTCCTCAGTGCTCAGGGTGCTGAGTGCTCAGTACTCAGGGTGCTGGGTGCTCAGTACTCGGGGTGCTGGGTGCTCAGTACTCAGGGTGCTGGGTGCTCAGTGCTCAGGGTACTGGGTGCTCAGTGCTCAGGGTGCTGGGTGCTCAGTACTCAGGGTGCTCTGTGCTCAGTACTCAGGGTTCTCGGTGCTCAGTGCTCAGGGTGCCGGTTGCACAGTGCTCAGGGTGCTGGGTGCTCAGTACTCGGGGTGCTGGGTGCTCAGTACTCAGCGTGCTGGGTGCTCAGTGCTCAGGGTGCTGGTTGCTCAGTGCTCGGGTGCTGTGTGATCAGTACTCACGGTGTTGGGTGCTCACTGCTCAGGGTGCTGGTTCTCATTGTTCGGGGTACTGGGTACTCAGTGCTCAGTACACAGGGTGCTGGGTGCTCAGTGCTCGGGGTGCTGGGTGCTCAGTGCTCAGTACTCAGGGTGCTGAGTGCTCAGTGCTCGGGGTGCTTGGTGCTCAGTACTCAGGGTACTCGGTGCTCAGTACTCAGGGTGCTGGGTGATCAGTGCTCAGGGTGCTGGGTGCTCAGTACTCAGTGTGCTGGGTGCTCAGTAGTCAGGGTGCTGGGTGCTCAGTACTCAGGGTGCTCGGTGCTCAGTACTCAGGGTGCTGCGTCCTCAGTGCTCATGGTGCTGAGTGCTCAGTACTCAGGGTGCTGGGTGCTCAGTACTCGGGGTGCTGGGTGCTCAGTACTCAGGGAGCTGGGTGCTCAGTACTCATTGTGCTGGGTGCTCAGTACTCGGGTGCTGGGTGCTCAGTGCTCAGGGTGCTGGGTGCTCAGTGCTCGGGGTGCTGGGTGCTCAGTGCTCAGTACTCAGGGTGCTGAGTGCTCAGTGCTCGGGGTGCTGGGTGCTCAGTGCTCAGTACTCAGGGTGCTTGGTGCTCAGTGCTCGGGGTGCTTGGTGCTCAGTGCTCAGCGTGCTGGGTGCTCAGTACTCAGGGTGCTGGGTGCTCAGTGCTCGGGGTGCTGGGTGCTCAGTACTCAGGGTGCTGGGTGCTCAGTACTCAGTTTGCTGGGTGCTCAGTGCTCGGGGTGCTGGGTGCTCAGTGCTCGGGGTGCTGGGTGCTCAGTGCTCGGGGTGCTTGGTGCTCAGTACTCAGGGTGCTGGCTGCTCAGTGCTCGGGGTGCTCAGTACTCAGGGTGCTGTGTGTTCAGTGCTCAGGGTGCTGGGTGCTCAGTACTCAGGGTGCTCGGTGCTTAGTACTCAGGGTGCTGGGTGCTCAGTACTCCGGGTGCTGGGTGCCCAGTGCACGGCGTGCTCGGTGCTCAGTGCGAAAGGTGCTGGGTGCTCAGTACTCAGGGTGATCATTGCTCAGAGTGCTGGGTGCTCAGTACTCAGGGTGCTGGGTGCTCAGTACTCAGGGTGCTCAGTGCTCAGTACTCAGGGTGCTCAGTGCTCAGTACTAAGGGTGCTCAGTGCTCAGGGTGCTGGGTGATCAGTGCTCGGGGTGCTCGGTGCCCAGTACTCAGGGTGCAGGGTGCTCAGTGCTCAGGGTGCTGGGTGCTCAGTGCTCAGGGTGCTGGGTGCTCAGTGCTCAGGGTGCTGGGTGCTCAGTACTCAGGGTGCTCAGTGCTCGGGGTGCTGGGTGCTCAGTGCTCGGGGTGCTCGGTGCTCAGTACTCGGGGTGCTCAGTGCTCAGTACTCAGGGTGCTGGGTGCTCAGTGCTTAGGGTGCTGGGTGCTCAGTACTCAGGGTGCTGCGTGCTCGGTGCTCAGTATGCTGGGTGCTCACTACTCAGGGTGCTGGGTGCTCAGTACTCAGGGTCCTGCGTGCTCAGTACTCAGGGTGCTCGGTGCTCAGGACTCAGGGTGCTGGGTGCTCAGTGCTCAGGGTGCTGGGTGCTCAGTACTCAGGGTGCTGGGTGCTCAGTGCTCGGGGTGCTCGGGGCTCAGTACTCGGGGTGCTCAGTGCTCAGTGCTCAGGGTGCTGGGTGCTCAGTGCTCAGAGTGCTGGGTGCTCAGTACTCAGGGTGCTCGGTGCTCAGTACTCAGGGTGCTGGGTGCTCAGTGCTCAGGGTGCTCAGTGCTCAGTACTCAGCGTGCTGGGTGCTCAGTGGTCAGGGTGCTCGGTGCTCAGTAATCAGGGTGCTCAGTGCTCAGGGTGCTGGGTGCTCAAAACTCAGGGTGCAGGGTGCTCAGTGCTCAGTACTCAGGGTGCTCAGTGCTCAGGGTGCTGGGTGCTCAGTGCTCGGGGTGCTGGGTACTCAGTGCTCAGTACACAGGGTGCTGGGTGCTCAGTGCTCGGGGTGCTGGGTGCTCAGTGCTCAGTACTCAGGGAGCTGGGTGCTCAGTGCTCAGGGTGCTGGATGCTCAGTACTCAGGGTGCTGGGTGCTCAGTGCTCAGGGTGCTGGTTGCTCAGTACTCAGGGTGCTGGGTGCTCATTGCTCAGGGTGCTGGGTGCTCAGTACTCAGGGTGCTCATTGCTCAGGGTGCTGGGTGCTCAGTACTCAGGGTGCTGGGTGCTCAGTACTCAGGGTGCTGGGTGCTCAGTATTCAGGGTGCTCAGTGCTCAGTACTCACGGTGCTCAGGGCTCAGGGTGCTGGGTGCTCACTGCTCGGGGTGCTGGGTGCTCAGTGCTCAGGGTGCTGCGTGCTCAGTGCTCAGGGTGCTCGGTGCTCAGTTCTCAGGGTGCTGTGTGCTCAGTACTCAGGGTGCTGGGTGCTCAGTATTCAGGGTGCTCAGTGCTCAGTACTCAGGGTGCTCAGTGCTCAGTACTCAGGGTGCTCAGTGCTCAGGGTGCTGGGAGCTCAGTGCTCGGGTTGCTGGGTGCTCAGTCCTCAGGTTGCTGGGTGCTCAGTGATCAGGGTGCTCGATGCTCAGTGATCAGGGTGCTGGGTGCTCAGTACTCAGGGTGCTGGGTGCTCAGTGCTCGGGGTGCTGGGTGCTCAGTACTCAGGGTGCTGGGTGCTCAGTGCTCAGGGTGCTGGATGCTCAGTGCTCAGGGTGCTCGGTGCTTAGTACTCAGGGTGCTCGGTGCTCGGGGTGCTGGGTGCTCAGTGCTCAGGGTGCTGGGTGCTCAGTGCTCGGGGTGCTGGGTGCTCAGTGCTCGGGGTGCTGGGTGCTCAGTGCTCGGGGTGCTGGGTGCTCAGTGCTCGGGGTGCTGGGTGCTCAGTGCTCAGGGTGCTCAGTGCTCAGTACTCAGGGTGCTCAGTGCTCAGTGCTCAGGGTGCTCAGTGCTCAGTACTCAGGGTGCTCAGTGCTCAGTGCTCTGGGTGCTGGGTGCTCAGTGCTCAGGGTGCTGGGTGCTCAGTGCTCAGGGTGCTGGGTGCTCAGTACTCAGGGTGCTGGTTGCTCAGTGCTCGGGGTGCTCGATGCTCAGTACACAGGTTGCTGGGTGCTCAGTGCTCGGGGTGCTGGGTGCTCAGTACTCAGGGTGCTGGGTGCTCAGGGCTCAGTACTCAGCGTGCTGGGTGCTCAGTGCTCAGAGTGTTGGGTGCTCAGTACTCAGGGTGCTGGGTGCTCAGTGCTCAGTGCTCAGGGTGCTCAGTGCTCAGGGTGCTGGGTGCTCAGTGCTCGGGGTGCTGGGTGCTCAGTGCTCAGGGTGCTGGGTGCTCAGTACTCAGGGTGCTCAGTGCTCAGGGTGCTGGGTGCTCAGTGCTCAGTACACAGGGTGCTGAGTGCTCAGTGCTCTGGGTGCTGGGTGCTCAGTGCTCAGTACTCAGGGTGCTGGTTGCTCAGTGCTCGGGGTGCTGTGTGCTCAGTACTCATGGTGCTGGGTGCTCAGTGCTCAGGGTGCTGGGTGCTCAGTGCTCTGGGTGCTGGGTGCTCAGTGCTCAGTACTCAGGGTGCTGGGTGCTCAGTGCTCGGGGTGCTGCGTGCTCAGAGCTCAGTACTCAGGGTGCTGGGTGCTCAGTGCTCAGGGTGCTGTGTGCTCAGTGCTCAGGGTGCTGGCTGCTCAGTCCTCAGGGTGTTCATTGCTCAGGGTGCTGGGTGCTCAGTACTCAGGGTGCTGGGTGCTCAGTGCTCAGGGTGCTCGGTGCTCGGGGCGCTGGGTGCTCAGTGCTCGGGGTGCTCGGAGCTCAGTACTCAGGGTGCTGGGTGCTCAGTGCTCGGGGTGCTCGGTTCTCAGTACTCAGGGTGCTGGGTGCTCAGTGCTCAGGGTGCTCGATGCTCAGTACGTTGGGTGCTCACTACTCAGGGTGCTGCGTGTTCAGTGCTCAGGGTGCTGGGTGCTCAGTGCTCAGGGTGCTGGGTGCTCAGTGCTCAGGGTGCTGGGTGCTCAGTACTCAGGGTGCTGGGTGCTCAGTGCTCGGGGTGCTGGGTGCTCAGTGCTCAGGGTGCTGGGTGCTCAGTACTCAGGGTGTTGGTTGCCCAGTACTCGGGGTGCTTTGTGCTCAGTACTCAGTGTGCTGGGTGCTCAGTACTCAGGGTGCTGGGTGCTCAGTACTCGGGTGCTGGGTGCTCAGTGCTCAGGGTGCTGGGTGCTCAGTGCTCGGGGTGCTGGGTGCTCAGTGCTCAGTACTCAGGGTGCTGGGTGCTTAGTACTCGGGGTGCTGGATGCTCAGTGCTCAGTACTCAGGGTGCTGGGTGCTCAGTGCTCAGGGTGCTGGGTGCTCAGTGCTCAGGGTGCTGGGTACTCAGTGCTCAGGGTGCTGGGTGCTCAGTACTCAGGGTGCTGGGTGCTGAGTGCTCACGGTGCTGGGTGCGCAGTGCTCGGGGTGCTGGGTGCTCAGTGCTCGGGGTGCTGGGTGCTCAGTGCTCGAGGTGCTCAGTACTCAGGGTGCTGTATGTTCAGTGTTCAGGGTGCTGGGTGCTCAGTACTCAGGTTGCTGGGTGCTCAGTGCTCGGGGTGCTGGGTGCTCAGTACTCAGGGTGCTGGGTGCTCAGGGCTCAGTACTCAGCGTGCTGGGTGCTCAGTGCTCAGAGTGTTGGGTGCTCAGTACTCAGGGTGCTGGGTGCTCAGTGCTCAGTGCTCAGGGTGCTCAGTGCTCAGGGTGCTGGGTGCTCAGGGTGCTGAGTGCTCAGTGCTCGGGGTGCTGGGTGCTCAGTGCTCAGGGTGCTGGGTGCTCAGTGCTTAGTGCTCAGGGTGCTGGGTGCTCAGTGCTCAGTGCTCAGGGTGCTGGGTGTTCAGTACTCACGGTGCTGGGTGCTCAGTACTCCGGGTGCTGGGTGCTCAGTGCTCAGGGTGCTGGGTGCTCAGTGCTCAGGGTGCTGGGTGCTCAGTACTCACGGTGCTGGGTGCTCAGTACTCCGGGTGCTGGGTGCTCAGTGCTCAGGGTGCTGGGTGCTCAGTACTCAGGGTGCTGGGTGCTCAGTACTCAGGGTGCTCGTTGCTCAGTGCTCAGGGTGCTGGGTGCTCAGTGCGCGGGGTGCTGGGTGTTCAGTACTCAGGGTACTGGGTGCTCAGTACTCAGGGTGCTGGGTGCTCAGTGCTCAGGGTGCTGAGTGCTCAGTACTCAGGGTGCTGGGTGCTCAGTGCTCGGGGTGCTGGGTGCTCAGTACTCAGGGTGCTGGGTGCTTAGTACTCAGGGTGCTGGGTGCTCAGTGCTTGGGGTGCTGGGTGCTCAGTGCTCGGGGTGCTCGGTGCTCAGTGCTCGGGGTGCTTGGTGCTCAGTAATCAGGGTGCTGGGTGCTCAGTACTCGTTGTGCTGGGTGCTCAGTGCTCAGGGTGCTGGGTGCTCAGTACTCAGGGTGCTTGGTACTCAGTACTCACGGTGCTCAGTGCTCAGTACTCAGCGTGCTGGGTGCTCAGTGCTCAGGGTGCTGGGTGCTCAGTACTCAGGGTGCTGGGTGCTCAGTGCTCAGGGTGCTCAGTGCTCAGTACTCAGGGTGCTCGGTGCTCAGTGCTCAGGGTGCTCAGTGCTCAGTACTCAGGGTGCTCAGTGCTCAGTGCTCAGGGTGCTGGGTGCTCAGTGCTCGGGGTGCTGGGTGCTCAGTGCTCAGGGTACTGGGTGCTCAGTACTCAGGGTGCTCAGTGCTCAGGGTGCTGGGTGCTCAGTGCTCAGTACACAGGGTGCTGAGTGCTCAGTGCTCTGGGTGCTGGGTGCTCAGTGCTCAGTACTCAGGGTGCTGGCTGCTCAGTGCTCAGGGTGCTGGATGCTCAGTACTCAGGGTGCTGGCTGCTCAGTGCTCAGGGTGCTGGATGCTCAGTACTCAGGGTGCTGGGTGCTCAGTGCTCAGGGTGCTGGGCGCTCAGTACTCAGGGTGCTCCGTGCTCAGTACTCAGGGTTCTCGGTGCTCAGTGCTCAGGGTGCTGGGTGCAGTGCTCAGGGTGCTGGGTGCTCAGTACTCGGGGTGCTGGGTGCTCAGTACTCAGCGTGCTGGGTGCTCAGTGCTCAGGGTGCTGGTTGCTCAGTGCTCGGGGTGCTGTGTGCTCAGTACTCGCGGTGCTGGGTGCTCACTGCTCAGGGTGCTGGTTCTCAGTGCTCGGGGTACTGGGTACTCAGTGCTCAGTACACAGGGTGCTGGGTGCTCAGTGCTCGGGGTGCTGGGTGCTCAGTGCTCAGTACTCAGGGTGCTGAGTGCTCAGTGCTCGGGGTGCTGGGTGCTCAGTACTCAGGGTACTCGGTGCTCAGTACTCAGGGTGCTGGGTGATCAGTGCTCAGGGTGCTGGGTGCTCAGTACTCAGTGTGCTGGGTGCTCACTACTCAGGGTGCTGGGTGCTCAGTACTCAGGGTGCTCGGTGCTCAGTACTCAGGGTGCTGGGTCCTCAGTGCTCAGGGTGCTGAGTGCTCAGTACTCAGGGTGCTGGGTGCTCAGTACTCGGGGTGCTGGGTGCTCAGTACTCAGGGTGCTGGGTGCTCAGTGCTCAGGGTACTGGGTGCTCAGTGCTCAGGGTGCTGGGTGCTCAGTACTCAGGGTGCTCTGTGCTCAGTACTCAGGGTTCTCGGTGCTCAGTGCTCAGGGTGCCGGTTGCACAGTGCTCAGGGTGCTGGGTGCTCAGTACTCGGGGTGCTGGGTGCTCAGTACTCAGCGTGCTGGGTGCTCAGTGCTCAGGGTGCTGGTTGCTCAGTGCTCGGGTGCTGTGTGATCAGTACTCACGGTGTTGGGTGCTCACTGCTCAGGGTGCTGGTTCTCATTGTTCGGGGTACTGGGTACTCAGTGCTCAGTACACAGGGTGCTGGGTGCTCAGTGCTCGGGGTGCTGGGTGCTCAGTGCTCAGTACTCAGGGTGCTGAGTGCTCAGTGCTCGGGGTGCTTGGTGCTCAGTACTCAGGGTACTCGGTGCTCAGTACTCAGGGTGCTGGGTGATCAGTGCTCAGGGTGCTGGGTGCTCAGTACTCAGTGTGCTGGGTGCTCAGTAGTCAGGGTGCTGGGTGCTCAGTACTCAGGGTGCTCGGTGCTCAGTACTCAGGGTGCTGCGTCCTCAGTGCTCATGGTGCTGAGTGCTCAGTACTCAGGGTGCTGGGTGCTCAGTACTCGGGGTGCTGGGTGCTCAGTACTCAGGGAGCTGGGTGCTCAGTACTCATTGTGCTGGGTGCTCAGTACTCGGGTGCTGGGTGCTCAGTGCTCAGGGTGCTGGGTGCTCAGTGCTCGGGGTGCTGGGTGCTCAGTGCTCAGTACTCAGGGTGCTGAGTGCTCAGTGCTCGGGGTGCTGGGTGCTCAGTGCTCAGTACTCAGGGTGCTTGGTGCTCAGTGCTCGGGGTGCTTGGTGCTCAGTGCTCAGCGTGCTGGGTGCTCAGTACTCAGGGTGCTGGGTGCTCAGTGCTCGGGGTGCTGGGTGCTCAGTACTCAGGGTGCTGGGTGCTCAGTACTCAGTTTGCTGGGTGCTCAGTGCTCGGGGTGCTGGGTGCTCAGTGCTCGGGGTGCTGGGTGCTCAGTGCTCGGGGTGCTTGGTGCTCAGTACTCAGGGTGCTGGCTGCTCAGTGCTCGGGGTGCTCAGTACTCAGGGTGCTGTGTGTTCAGTGCTCAGGGTGCTGGGTGCTCAGTACTCAGGGTGCTCGGTGCTTAGTACTCAGGGTGCTGGGTGCTCAGTACTCCGGGTGCTGGGTGCCCAGTGCACGGCGTGCTCGGTGCTCAGTGCGAAAGGTGCTGGGTGCTCAGTACTCAGGGTGATCATTGCTCAGAGTGCTGGGTGCTCAGTACTCAGGGTGCTGGGTGCTCAGTACTCAGGGTGCTCAGTGCTCAGTACTCAGGGTGCTCAGTGCTCAGTACTAAGGGTGCTCAGTGCTCAGGGTGCTGGGTGATCAGTGCTCGGGGTGCTCGGTGCCCAGTACTCAGGGTGCAGGGTGCTCAGTGCTCAGGGTGCTGGGTGCTCAGTGCTCAGGGTGCTGGGTGCTCAGTGCTCAGGGTGCTGGGTGCTCAGTACTCAGGGTGCTCAGTGCTCGGGGTGCTGGGTGCTCAGTGCTCGGGGTGCTCGGTGCTCAGTACTCGGGGTGCTCAGTGCTCAGTACTCAGGGTGCTGGGTGCTCAGTGCTTAGGGTGCTGGGTGCTCAGTACTCAGGGTGCTGCGTGCTCGGTGCTCAGTATGCTGGGTGCTCACTACTCAGGGTGCTGGGTGCTCAGTACTCAGGGTCCTGCGTGCTCAGTACTCAGGGTGCTCGGTGCTCAGGACTCAGGGTGCTGGGTGCTCAGTGCTCAGGGTGCTGGGTGCTCAGTACTCAGGGTGCTGGGTGCTCAGTGCTCGGGGTGCTCGGGGCTCAGTACTCGGGGTGCTCAGTGCTCAGTGCTCAGGGTGCTGGGTGCTCAGTGCTCAGAGTGCTGGGTGCTCAGTACTCAGGGTGCTCGGTGCTCAGTACTCAGGGTGCTGGGTGCTCAGTGCTCAGGGTGCTCAGTGCTCAGTACTCAGCGTGCTGGGTGCTCAGTGGTCAGGGTGCTCGGTGCTCAGTAATCAGGGTGCTCAGTGCTCAGGGTGCTGGGTGCTCAAAACTCAGGGTGCAGGGTGCTCAGTGCTCAGTACTCAGGGTGCTCAGTGCTCAGGGTGCTGGGTGCTCAGTGCTCGGGGTGCTGGGTACTCAGTGCTCAGTACACAGGGTGCTGGGTGCTCAGTGCTCGGGGTGCTGGGTGCTCAGTGCTCAGTACTCAGGGAGCTGGGTGCTCAGTGCTCAGGGTGCTGGATGCTCAGTACTCAGGGTGCTGGGTGCTCAGTGCTCAGGGTGCTGGTTGCTCAGTACTCAGGGTGCTGGGTGCTCATTGCTCAGGGTGCTGGGTGCTCAGTACTCAGGGTGCTCATTGCTCAGGGTGCTGGGTGCTCAGTACTCAGGGTGCTGGGTGCTCAGTACTCAGGGTGCTGGGTGCTCAGTATTCAGGGTGCTCAGTGCTCAGTACTCACGGTGCTCAGGGCTCAGGGTGCTGGGTGCTCACTGCTCGGGGTGCTGGGTGCTCAGTGCTCAGGGTGCTGCGTGCTCAGTGCTCAGGGTGCTCGGTGCTCAGTTCTCAGGGTGCTGTGTGCTCAGTACTCAGGGTGCTGGGTGCTCAGTATTCAGGGTGCTCAGTGCTCAGTACTCAGGGTGCTCAGTGCTCAGTACTCAGGGTGCTCAGTGCTCAGGGTGCTGGGAGCTCAGTGCTCGGGTTGCTGGGTGCTCAGTCCTCAGGTTGCTGGGTGCTCAGTGATCAGGGTGCTCGATGCTCAGTGATCAGGGTGCTGGGTGCTCAGTACTCAGGGTGCTGGGTGCTCAGTGCTCGGGGTGCTGGGTGCTCAGTACTCAGGGTGCTGGGTGCTCAGTGCTCAGGGTGCTGGATGCTCAGTGCTCAGGGTGCTCGGTGCTTAGTACTCAGGGTGCTCGGTGCTCGGGGTGCTGGGTGCTCAGTGCTCAGGGTGCTGGGTGCTCAGTGCTCGGGGTGCTGGGTGCTCAGTGCTCGGGGTGCTGGGTGCTCAGTGCTCGGGGTGCTGGGTGCTCAGTGCTCGGGGTGCTGGGTGCTCAGTGCTCAGGGTGCTCAGTGCTCAGTACTCAGGGTGCTCAGTGCTCAGTGCTCAGGGTGCTCAGTGCTCAGTACTCAGGGTGCTCAGTGCTCAGTGCTCTGGGTGCTGGGTGCTCAGTGCTCAGGGTGCTGGGTGCTCAGTGCTCAGGGTGCTGGGTGCTCAGTACTCAGGGTGCTGGTTGCTCAGTGCTCGGGGTGCTCGATGCTCAGTACACAGGTTGCTGGGTGCTCAGTGCTCGGGGTGCTGGGTGCTCAGTACTCAGGGTGCTGGGTGCTCAGGGCTCAGTACTCAGCGTGCTGGGTGCTCAGTGCTCAGAGTGTTGGGTGCTCAGTACTCAGGGTGCTGGGTGCTCAGTGCTCAGTGCTCAGGGTGCTCAGTGCTCAGGGTGCTGGGTGCTCAGTGCTCGGGGTGCTGGGTGCTCAGTGCTCAGGGTGCTGGGTGCTCAGTACTCAGGGTGCTCAGTGCTCAGGGTGCTGGGTGCTCAGTGCTCAGTACACAGGGTGCTGAGTGCTCAGTGCTCTGGGTGCTGGGTGCTCAGTGCTCAGTACTCAGGGTGCTGGTTGCTCAGTGCTCGGGGTGCTGTGTGCTCAGTACTCATGGTGCTGGGTGCTCAGTGCTCAGGGTGCTGGGTGCTCAGTGCTCGGGGTGCTGGGTGCTCAGTGCTCAGTACTCAGGGTGCTGGGTGCTCAGTGCTCGGGGTGCTGCGTGCTCAGAGCTCAGTACTCAGGGTGCTGGGTGCTCAGTGCTCAGGGTGCTGTGTGCTCAGTGCTCAGGGTGCTGGCTGCTCAGTCCTCAGGGTGTTCATTGCTCAGGGTGCTGGGTGCTCAGTACTCAGGGTGCTGGGTGCTCAGTGCTCAGGGTGCTCGGTGCTCGGGGCGCTGGGTGCTCAGTGCTCGGGGTGCTCGGAGCTCAGTACTCAGGGTGCTGGGTGCTCAGTGCTCGGGGTGCTCGGTTCTCAGTACTCAGGGTGCTGGGTGCTCAGTGCTCAGGGTGCTCGATGCTCAGTACGTTGGGTGCTCACTACTCAGGGTGCTGCGTGTTCAGTGCTCAGGGTGCTGGGTGCTCAGTGCTCAGGGTGCTGGGTGCTCAGTGCTCAGGGTGCTGGGTGCTCAGTACTCAGGGTGCTGGGTGCTCAGTGCTCGGGGTGCTGGGTGCTCAGTGCTCAGGGTGCTGGGTGCTCAGTACTCAGGGTGTTGGTTGCCCAGTACTCGGGGTGCTTTGTGCTCAGTACTCAGTGTGCTGGGTGCTCAGTACTCAGGGTGCTGGGTGCTCAGTACTCGGGTGCTGGGTGCTCAGTGCTCAGGGTGCTGGGTGCTCAGTGCTCGGGGTGCTGGGTGCTCAGTGCTCAGTACTCAGGGTGCTGGGTGCTTAGTACTCGGGGTGCTGGATGCTCAGTGCTCAGTACTCAGGGTGCTGGGTGCTCAGTGCTCAGGGTGCTGGGTGCTCAGTGCTCAGGGTGCTGGGTACTCAGTGCTCAGGGTGCTGGGTGCTCAGTACTCAGGGTGCTGGGTGCTGAGTGCTCACGGTGCTGGGTGCGCAGTGCTCGGGGTGCTGGGTGCTCAGTGCTCGGGGTGCTGGGTGCTCAGTGCTCGAGGTGCTCAGTACTCAGGGTGCTGTATGTTCAGTGTTCAGGGTGCTGGGTGCTCAGTACTCAGGGTGCTCGGTGCTTAGTACTCAGGGTGCTGGGTGCTCAGTACTCCGGGTGCTGGGTGCTCAGTGCTCAGTGCTCAGGGTGCTGGGTGTTCAGTACTCAGGGTGCTGGGTGCTCAGTACTCAGGGTGCTGGGTGCTCAGTACTCGGGGTGCTCGGTGCTCATTGCTCAGGGTGCTGGGTGCTCAGTACTCAGGGTGCTGGGTGCTCAGTACTCAGGGTGCTGGGTGCTCAGTGCTCAGGGTGCTGGGTACTCAGTGCTCAGGGTGCTCGGTGCTCAGTACTCGGGGAGCTGGGTGCTCATTCTTGGGGTGCTGGGTGCTCAGTGCTCGGGGTGCTGCTTGCGCAGAACTCAGGGTGCTGGGTGCTCAGTGCTCAGGGTGCTCAGTACTCAGGGTACTGGGTGCTCAGTGCTCGGGGTGCTGGGAGCTCAGTACTCAGGGTGCTGGGTGCTCAGTGCTCGGGGTGCTGGGTGCTCAGTGCTCAGGGTGATCGGTGCTCAGTACTGAGGGTGCTGGGTGCTCAGTGCTCAGGGTGCTGGGTGTTCAGTCCACAGGGTGCTCAGTGCTCAGGGTGCTGGGTGCTCAGTGCTCGGGGTGCAGGGTGCTCAGTGCTCGGGGTGCTGGGTGTTCAGTGCTCAGTGCTCAGGGTGCTGGGTGCCCAGTGCTCAGTGCTCAGGGTGCTGGTTGCTCAGTACTCAGGGTGCTGGGTGCTCAGTACTCAGGGTGCTGGGTGCTCAGTGCTCAGGGTGCTGGGTGCTCAGTACTCAGGGTGCTGGGTGCTCAGTGCTCAGGGTGCTGGGTGCTCAGTGCACAGCGTGCTGGGTGCTCAGTACTCAGGGTGCTGGGTGCTCAGTGCTCGGGTTGCTCGGTGCTCAGTACTCAAGGTGCTGGGTGCTCAGTGCTCAGGGTGCTGGGTGCTCATTGATCAGGGTGCTGGGTGCTCAGTACTCAGGGTGCTCGGTGCTCAGTACTCAGGGTGCTCGGTGCTCGGGGCGCTGAGTGCTCAGTGCTCGGGGTGCTCGGAGCTCAGTACTCAGGGTGCTGGGTGCTCAGTGCTCGGGGTGCTCGGTTCTCAGTACTCAGGGTGCTGGGTGCTCAGTGCTCAGGGTGCTCGATGCTCAGTACGTTGGGTGCTCACTAGTCGGGGTGCTGCGTGCTCAGTGCTCAGGGTGCTGGGTGCTCAGTGCTCAGGGTGCTGGGTGCTCAGTGCTCAGGGTGCTGGGTGCTCAGTACTCAGGGTGCTGGGTGCTGAGTGCTCGGGGTGCTGGGTGCTCAGTGCTCAGGGTGTTGGTTGCCCAGTACTCGGGGTGCTTTGTGCTCAGTACTCAGGGTGCTGTGTGCTCAGGACTCAGGGTGGTGGGTGCTCAGTACTCGGGTGCTGCGTGCTCAGTGCTCAGGGTGCTGGGTGCTCAGTCCTCAGGGTGTTCATTGCTCAGGGTGCTGGGTGCTCAGTACTCAGGGTGCTGGGCGCTCAGTGCTCAGGGTGCTCGGTGCTCGGGGCGCTGGGTGCTCAGTGCTCGGGGTACTCGGAGCTCAGTACTCAGGGTGCTGGGTGCTCAGTGCTCGGGGTGCTCGGTTCTCAGTACTCAGGGTGCTGGGTGCTCAGTGCTCAGGGTGCTCGATGCTCAGTACGTTGGGTGCTCACTACTCAGGGTGCTGCGTGCTCAGTGCTCAGGGTGCTGGGTGCTCAGTGCTCAGGGTGCTGGGTGCTCAGTGCTCAGGGTGCTGGGTGCTCAGTACTCAGGGTGCTGGGTGCTGAGTGCTCGGGTTGCTGGGTGCTCAGTGCTCAGGGTGCTGGGTGCTCAGTACTCAGGGTGTTGGTTGCCCAGTACTCGGGGTGCTTTGTGCTCAGTACTCAGGGTGCTGGGTGCTCAGTACTCAGGGTGCTGGGTGCTCACTACTCGGGTGCTGGGTGCTCAGTGCTCAGGGTGCTGGGTGCTCAGTGCTCAGGGTGCTGGGTTCTCATTGATCAGGGTGCTGGGTGCTCAGTACTCAGGGTGCTCGGTGCTCAGTACTCAGGGTGCTCGGTGCTCGGGGCGCTGGGTGCTCAGTGCTCGGGGTGCTCGGAGCTCAGTACTCAGGGTGCTGGGTGCTCATTGCTCGGGGTGCTCGGTTCTCAGTACTCAGGGTGCTGGGTGCTCAGTGCTCAGGGTGCTCGATGCTCAGTACGTTGGGTGCTCACTAGTCGGGGTGCTGCGTGCTCAGTGCTCAGGGTGCTGGGTGCTCAGTGCTCATTACTCAGGGTGCTGGGTGCTCAGTGCTCGGGGTGCTGCGTGCTCAGTGCTCAGTACTCAGGGTGCTGGGTGCTCAGTGCTCAGGGTGCTGTGTGCTCAGTGCTCAGGGTGCTGGGTGCTCAGTCCTCAGGGTGTTCATTGCTCAGGGTGCTGGGTGCTCAGTACTCAGGGTGCTGGGTGCTCAGTGCTCAGGGTGCTCGGTGCTCGGGGCGCTGGGTGCTCAGTGCTCGGGGTGCTCGGAGCTCAGTACTCATGGTGCTGGGTGCTCAGTGCTCGGGGTGCTCGGTTCTCAGTACTCAGGGTGCTGGGTGCTCAGTGCTCAGGGTGCTCGATGCTCAGTACGTTGGGTGCTCACTACTCAGGGTGCTGCGTGCTCAGTGCTCAGGGTGCTGGGTGCTCAGTGCTCAGGGTGCTGGGTGCTCAGTGCTCAGGGTGCTGGGTGCTCAGTACTCAGGGTGTTGGGTGCTCAGTGCTCGGGGTGCTGGGTGCTCAGTGCTCAGGGTGCTGGGTGATCAGTACTCAGGGTGTTGGTTACCCAGTACTCGGGGTGCTTTGTGCTCAGTACTCAGGGTGCTGGGTGCTCAGTACTCAGGGTGCTGGGTGCTCAGTACTCGGGTGCTGGGTGCTCAGTGCTCAGGGTGCTGGGTGCTCAGTGCTCAGGGTGCTGGGTGCTCAGTGCTCAGTACTCAGGGTGCTGGGTGCTTAGTACTCGGGGTGCTGGGTGCTCAGTGCTCAGTACTCAGGGTGCTGGGTGCTCAGTGCTCAGGGTGCTGGGTGCTCAGTGCTCAGGGTGCTGGGTGCTCAGTGCTCAGGGTGCTGGGTGCTCAGTGCTCAGGGTGCTGGGTACTCAGTACTCAGGGTGCTGGGTGCTCAGTGCTCAGTGTGCTGGGTGCTCAGTGCTCGGGGTGCTGGGTGCTCAGTGCTCAGGGTGCTGGGTGCTCAGTGCTCGATGTGCTCGGTGCTCAGTACTCAGTGTGCTGGGTGCTCAGTGCTCGAGGTGCTCAGTACTCAGGGTGCTGGGTGCTCAGTGCTCAGGGTGCTGGGTGCTCAGTACTCAGGGTGCTCGGTGCTTAGTACTCAGGGTGCTGGGTGCTCAGTACTCCGGGTGCTGGGTGCTCAGTGCTCGGGGTGCTCGGTGCTCAGTACTCAGTGCTCAGGGTGCTCAGTGCTCAGTGCTCAGGGTGCTGGGTGCTCAGTGCTCAGGGTGCTGGGTGCTCAGTACTCAGGGTGCTGGGTGCTCAGTGCTCGGGGTGCTGGGTGCTCAGTGCTCAGGGTGCTGGGTGCTCAGTACTCAGGGTGCTGGGTGCTCAGTACTCGGGGTGCTGTGAGCTCAGTACTCAGGGTGCTGGGTGCTCAGTACTCAGGGTGCTGGGTGCTCAGTGCTCAGGGTGCTGGGTGCTCAGTGCTCGGGGTGCTGGGTGCTCAGTGCTCAGTACTCAGGGTGCTGGGTGCTCAGTGCTCAGGGTGCTGGGTGCTCAGTGCTCAGGGTGCTGTGTGCTCAGTACTCAGGGTGCTGGGTGCTCAGGTCTCAGGGTGCTGGGTGCTCAGTGCTCGGGGTGCTGGGTGCTCAGTGCTCAGTACTCAGGGTGCTGGGTGCTCAGTGCTCGGGGTGCTGCGTGCTCAGAGCTCAGTACTCAGGGTGCTGGGTGCTCAGTGCTCAGGGTGCTGTGTGCTCAGTGCTCAGGGTGCTGGGTGCTCAGTCCTCAGGGTGTTCATTGCTCAGGGTGCTGGGTGCTCAGTACTCAGGGTGCTGGGTGCTCAGTGCTCAGGGTGCTCGGTGCTCGGGGCGCTGGGTGCTCATTGCTCGGGGTGCTCGGAGCTCAGTACTCAGGGTGCTGGGTGCTCAGTGCTCGGGGTGCTCGGTTCTCAGTACTCAGGGTGCTGGGTGCTCAGTGCTCAGGGTGCTCGATGCTCAGTACGTTGGGTGCTCACTACTCAGGGTGCTGCGTGTTCAGTGCTCAGGGTGCTGGGTGCTCAGTGCTCAGGGTGCTGGGTGCTTAGTGCTCAGGGTGCTGGGTGCTCAGTACTCAGGGTGCTGGGTGCTCAGTGCTCGGTGTGCTGGGTGCTCAGTGCTCAGGGTGCTGGGTGCTCAGTACTCAGGGTGTTGGTTGCCCAGTACTCGGGGTGCTTTGTGCTCAGTACTCAGGGTGCTGGGTGCTCAGTACTCAGGGTGCTGGGTGCTCAGTGCTCGGGTGCTGGGTGTTCAGTGCTCAGGGTGCTGGGTGCTCAGTGCTCGGGTTGCTGGGTGCTCAGTGCTCAGTACTCAGGGTGCTGGGTGCTTAGTACTCGGGGTGCTGGATGCTCAGTGCTCAGTACTCAGGGTGCTGGGTGCTCAGTGCTCAGGGTGCTGGGTGCTCAGTGCTCAGGGTGCTGGGTGCTCAGTGCTCAGGGTGCTGGGTACTCAGTGCTCAGGGTGCTGGCTGCTCAGTACTCAGGGTGCTGGGTGCTGAGTGCTCACGGTGCTGGGTGCTCTGTGCTCGGGGTGCTGGGTGCTCAGTGCTCGGGGTGCTGGGTGCTCAGTACTCGGGGTGCTCGGTGCTCAGTACTCAGTGTGCTGGGTGCTCAGTGCTCGAGGTGCTCAGTACTCAGTGTGCTGTATGTTCAGTGTTCAGGGTGCTGGGTGCTCAGTACTCAGGGTGCTCGGTGCTTAGTACTCAGGGTGCTGGGTGCTCAGTACTCCGGGTGCTGGGTGCTCAGTGCTCGGGGTGCTCGGTGCTCAGTACTCAGTGCTCAGGGTGCTCAGTGCTCAGTGCTCAGGGTGCTGGGTGTTCAGTACTCAGGGTGCTGGGTGCTCAGTACTCAGGGTGCTGGGTGCTCAGTACTCGGGGTGCTCGGTGCTCATTGCTCAGGGTGCTGGGTGCTCAGTACTCAGGGTGCTGGGTGCTCAGTACTCAGGGTGCTGGGTGCTCAGTGCTCAGGGTGCTGGGTACTCAGTGCTCAGGGTGCTCGGTGCTCAGTACTCGGGGAGCTTGGTGCTCATTCTTTTGGTGCTGGGTGCTCAGTGCTCGGGGTGCTGCTTGCGCAGTACTCAGGGTGCTGGGTGCTCAGTGCTCAGGGTGCTGGGTGCTCAGTACTCAGAGTGCTGGGTGCTCAGTGCTCAGGGTGCTGGGTGCTCAGTACTCAGGGTGCTGGGCGCACAGTGCTCAGGGTGCTGGGTGCTCAGTACACAGGGTGCTGGGAGCTCAGTGCTCAGGGTGATCGGTGCTCAGTACTCAGGGTGCTCAGTACTCAGGGTACTGGGTGCTCAGTGCTCGGGGTGCTGGGAGCTCAGTACTCAGGGTCCTGGGTGCTCAGTGCTCGGGGTGCTGGGTGCTCAGTGCTCAGGGTGATCGGTGCTCAGTACTGAGGGTGCTGGGTGCTCAGTGCTCAGGGTGCTGGGTGTTCAGTCCACAGGGTGCTCAGTGCTCAGGGTGCTGGGTGCTCAGTGCTCGGGGTGCTGGGTGCTCAGTGCTCGGGGTGCTGGGTGTTCAGTGCTCAGTGCTCAGGGTGCTGGGTGCCCCGTGCTCAGTGCTCAGGGTGCTGGTTGCTCAGTACTCAAGGTGCTGGGTGCTCAGTGCTCAGGTTGCTGGGTGCTCAGTACTCAGGGTGCTGGGTGCTCAGTGCTCAGGGTGCTGGGTGCTCAGTGCTCAGCGTGCTGGGTGCTCAGTACTCAGGGTGCTGGGTGCTCAGTGCTCGGGTTGCTCGGTGCTCAGTACTCAAGGTGCTGGGTGCTCAGTGCTCAGGGTGCTGGGTGCTCATTGATCAGGGTGCTGGGTGCTCAGTACTCAGGGTGCTCGGTGCTCAGTACTCAGGGTGCTCGGTGCTCGGGGCGCTGGGTGCTCAGTGCTCGGGGTGCTCGGAGCTCAGTACTCAGGGTGCTGGGTGCTCAGTGCTCGGGGTGCTCGGTTCTCAGTACTCAGGGTGCTGGGTGCTCAGTGCTCAGGGTGCTCGATGCTCAGTACGTTCGGTGCTCACTAGTCAGGGTGCAGCGTGCTCAGTGCTCAGGGTGCTGGCTGCTCAGTGCTCAGGGTGCTGGGTGCTCAGTGCTCAGAGTGCTGGGTGCTCAGTACTCAGGGTGCTGGGTGCTGAGTGCTCGGGGTGCTGGGTGCTCAGTGCTCAGGGTGCTGGGTGCTCAGTACTCAGGGTGTTGGTTGCCCAGTACTCGGGGTGCTTTGTGCTCAGTACTCAGGGTGCTGGGTGCTCAGTACTCAGGGTGCTGGGTGCTCAGTACTCGGGTGCTGGGTGCTCAGTGCTCAGGGTGCTGGGTGCTCAGTCCTCAGGGTGTTCATTGCTCAGGGTGCTGGGTGCTCAGTACTCAGGGTGCTGGGCGCTCAGTGCTCAGGGTGCTCGGTGCTCGGGGCGCTGGGTGCTCAGCGCTCGGGGTACTCGGAGCTCAGTACTCAGGGTGCTGGGTGCTCAGTGCTCGGGGTGCTCGGTTCTCAGTACTCAGGGTACTGGGTGCTCAGTGCTCAGGGTGCTCGATGCTCAGTACGTTGGGTGCTCACTACTCAGGGTGCTGCGTGCTCAGTGCTCAGGGTGCTGGGTGCTCAGTGCTCAGGGTGCTGGGTGCTCAGTGCTCAGGGTGCTGGGTGCTCAGTACTCAGGGTGCTGGGTGCTGAGTGCTCGGGGTGCTGGGTGCTCAGTGCTCAGGGTGCTGGGTGCTCAGTACTCAGGGTGTTGGTTGGCCAGTACTCGGTGTGCTGGGTGCTCAGTACTCAGGGTGCTGGGTGCTCAGTACTCAGGGTGCTGGGTGCTCAGTACTCGGATGCTGGGTGCTCAGTGCTCAGGGTGCTGGGTGCTCAGTGCTCAGGGTGCTGGGTGCTCAGTGCTCGGGGTGCTGGGTGCTCAGTGCTCATTACTCAGGGTGCTGGGTGCTCAGTGCTCGGGGTGCTGCGTGCTCAGTGCTCAGTACTCAGGGTGCTGGGTGCTCAGTGCTCAGGGTGCTGTGTGCTCAGTGCTCAGGGTGCTGGGTGCTCAGTCCTCAGGGTGTTCATTGCTCAGGGTGCTGTGAGCTCAGTACTCAGGGTGCTGGGTGCTCAGTGCTCAGGGTGCTCGGTGCTCGGGGCGCTGGGTGCTCAGTGCTCGGGGTACTCGGAGCTCAGTACTCAGGGTGCTGGGTGCTCAGTGCTCGGGGTGCTCGGTTCTCAGTACTCAGGGTGCTGGGTGCTCAGTGCTCAGGGTGCTCGATGCTCAGTACGTTGGGTGCTCACTACTCAGGGTGCTGCGTGCTCAGTGCTCAGGGTGCTGGGTGCTCAGTGCTCAGGGTGCTGGGTGCTCAGTGCTCAGGGTGCTGGGTGCTCAGTACTCAGGGTGTTGGGTGCTCAGTGCTCGGGATGCTGGGTGCTCAGTGCTCAGGGCGCTGGGTGCTCAGTACTCAGGGTGTTGGTTGCCCAGTACTCGGGGTGCTTTGTGCTCAGTACTCAGGGTGCTGGGTGCTCAGTACTCAGGGTGCTGGGTGCTCAGTACTCGGGTGCTGGGTGCTCAGTGCTCAGGGTGCTGGGTGCTCAGTGCTCAGGGTGCTGGGTGCTCAGTGCTCAGTACTCAGGGTGCTGGGTGCTTAGTACTCGGGGTGCTGGGTGCTCAGTGCTCAGTACTCAGGGTGCTGGGTGCTCAGTGCTCAGGGTGCTGGGTGCTCAGTGCTCAGGGTGCTGGGTGCTCAGTGCTCAGGGTGCTGGGTACTCAGTGCTCAGGGTGCTGGGTGCTCAGTACTCAGGGTGCTGGGTGCTCAGTGCTCAGGGTGCTGGGTGCTCAGTGCTCGGGGTGCTGGGTGCTCAGTGCTCAGGGTGCTGGGTGCTCAGTGCTCGATGTGCTCGGTGCTCAGTACTCAGTGTGCTGGGTGCTCAGTGCTCGAGGTGCTCAGTACTCAGGGTGCTGGGTGCTCAGTGCTCAGGGTGCTGGGTGCTCAGTTCTCAGGGTGCTCGGTGCTTAGTACTCAGGGTGCTGGGTGCTCAGTACTACGGGTGCTGGGTGCTCAGTGCTCGGGGGGCTCGGTGCTCAGTACTCAGTGCTCAGGGTGCTCAGTGCTCAGTGCTCAGGGTGCTGGGTGTTCAGTACTCAGGGTGCTGGGTGCTCAGTACTCAGGGTGCTGGGTGCTCAGTACTCGGGGTGCTCGGTGCTCTTTGCTCAGGGTGCTGGGTGCTCAGTACTCAGGGTGCTGGGTGCTCAGTGCTCAGGGTGCTGGGTACTCAGTGCTCAGGGTGCTCGGTGCTCAGTACTCGGGGTGCTGGGTGCTCATTCTTGGGGTGCTGGGTGCTCAGTGATCGGGGTGCTGGGAGTGCAGTACTCAGGGTGCTGGGTGCTCAGTGCTCAGGGTGTTGGGTGCTCAGTGCTCGGGGTGCTGGGTGCTCAGTGCTCAGGGCGCTGGGTGCTCAGTACTCAGGGTGTTGGTTGCCCAGTACTCGGGGTGCTTTGTGCTCAGTACTCAGGGTGCTGGGTGCTCAGTACTCAGGGTGCTGGGTGCTCAGTACTCGGGTGCTGGGTGCTCAGGGTGCTGGGTGCTCAGTGCTCAGGGTGCTGGGTGCTCAGTGCTCAGTACTCAGGGTGCTGGGTGCTTAGTACTCGGGGTGCTGGGTGCTCAGTGCTCAGTACTCAGGGTGCTGGGTGCTCAGTGCTCAGGGTGCTGGGTGCTCAGTGCTCAGGGTGCTGGGTGCTCAGTGCTCAGGGTGCTGGGTACTCAGTGCTCAGGGTGCTGGGTGCTCAGTACTCAGGGTGCTGGGTGCTCAGTGCTCAGGGTGCTGGGTGCTCAGTGCTCGGGGTGCTGGGTGCTCAGTGCTCAGGGTGCTGGGTGCTCAGTGCTCGATGTGCTCGGTGCTCAGTACTCAGTGTGCTGGGTGCTCAGTGCTCGAGGTGCTCAGTACTCAGGGTGCTGGGTGCTCAGTGCTCAGGGTGCTGGGTGCTCAGTTCTCAGGGTGCTCGGTGCTTAGTACTCAGGGTGCTGGGTGCTCAGTACTCCGGGTGCTGGGTGCTCAGTGCTCGGGGGGCTCGGTGCTCAGTACTCAGTGCTCAGGGTGCTCAGTGCTCAGTGCTCAGGGTGCTGGGTGTTCAGTACTCAGGGTGCTGGGTGCTCAGTACTCAGGGTGCTGGGTGCTCAGTACTCGGGGTGCTCGGTGCTCTTTGCTCAGGGTGCTGGGTGCTCAGTACTCAGGGTGCTGGGTGCTCAGTGCTCAGGGTGCTGGGTACTCAGTGCTCAGGGTGCTCGGTGCTCAGTACTCGGGGTGCTGGGTGCTCATTCTTGGGGTGCTGGGTGCTCAGTGCTCGGGGTGCTGGGTGCGCAGTACTCAGGGTGCTGGGTGCTCAGTGCTCAGGGTGCTGGGTGCTCAGTACTCAGGGTGCTGGGTGCTCAGTGCTCAGGGTGCTGGGTGCTCAGTACACAGGGTGCTGGGCGCACAGTGCTCAGGGTGCTGGGTGCTCAGTACTCAGGGTGTAGGGAGCTCAGTGCTCAGGGTGATCGGTGCTCAGTACTCAGGGTGCTCAGTACTCAGGGTACTGGGTGCTCAGTGCTCGGGGTGCTGGGAGCTCAGTACTCAGGGTGCTGGGTGCTCAGTGCTCGGGGTGCTGGGTGCTCAGTGCTCAGGGTGATCGGTGCTCAGTACTCAGGGTGCTGGGTGCTCAGTGCTCAGGGTGCTGGGTGTTCAGTCCACAGGGTGCTCAGTGCTCAGGGTGCTAGGTGCTCAGTGCTCGGGGTACTGGGTGCTCAGTGCTCGGGGTGCTGGGTGTTCAGTGCTCAGTGCTCAGGGTGCTGGGTGCTCAGTACTCAGGGTGCTCGGTGCTCAGTACTCAGGGTTCTCAGTGCTCAGTACTCAGGGTGCTGGGTACGAAGTGCTCAGGGTGCTGGGTGCTCAGTACTGAGGGTGCTCAGTGCTCAGTACTTAGGGTGCTTGGTGCTCAGTACTCAGGGTGCTCAGTGCTCAGTACTCGGTGTGCTGGGTGCTCAGTGCTCAGGGTGCTCAGTGCTCAGTGCTCGGGGTGCTGGGTGCTCAGTGCTCAGGGCGCTGGCTGCTCAGTACTCGGGGTGCTGGGTGCTCAGTACTCAGGGTGCTGGGTGCTCAGTACTCAGGGTGCTGGGTGCTCAGTACTCGGGTGCTGGGTGCTCAGTGCTCAGGGTGCTGGGTGCTCAGTGCTCAGGGTGCTGGGTGCTCAGTGCTCGGGGTGCTCGGCCCTCAGTACGTTGGGTGCTCACTACTCAGGGTGCTCGGTGCTCAGTACGTTGGGTGCTCACTACTCAGGGTGCTGGGTGCTCAGTGCTCGGGGGGCTCGGTGCTCAGTACTCAGTGCTCAGGGTGCTCAGTGCTCAGTGCTCAGGGTGCTGGGTGTTCAGTACTCAGGGTGCTGGGTGCTCAGTACTCAGGGTGCTGGGTGCTCAGTACTCGGGGTGCTCGGTGCTCTTTGCTCAGGGTGCTGGGTGCTCAGTACTCAGGGTGCTGGGTGCTCAGTGCTCAGGGTGCTGGGTACTCAGTGCTCAGGGTGCTCGGTGCTCAGTACTCGGGGTGCTGGGTGCTCATTCTTGGGGTGCTGGGTGCTCAGTGATCGGGGTGCTGGGAGCGCAGTACTCAGGGTGCTGGGTGCTCAGTGCTCAGGGTGTTGGGTGCTCAGTGCTCGGGGTGCTGGGTGCTCAGTGCTCAGGGCGCTGGGTGCTCAGTACTCAGGGTGTTGGTTGCCCAGTACTCGGGGTGCTTTGTGCTCAGTACTCAGGGTGCTGGGTGCTCAGTACTCAGGGTGCTGGGTGCTCAGTACTCGGGTGCTGGGTGCTCAGGGTGCTGGGTGCTCAGTGCTCAGGGTGCTGGGTGCTCAGTGCTCAGTACTCAGGGTGCTGGGTGCTTAGTACTCGGGGTGCTGGGTGCTCAGTGCTCAGTACTCAGGGTGCTGGGTGCTCAGTGCTCAGGGTGCTGGGTGCTCAGTGCTCAGGGTGCTGGGTGCTCAGTGCTCAGGGTGCTGGGTACTCAGTGCTCAGGGTGCTGGGTGCTCAGTACTCAGGGTGCTGGGTGCTCAGTGCTCAGGGTGCTGGGTGCTCAGTGCTCGGGGTGCTGGGTGCTCAGTGCTCAGGGTGCTGGGTGCTCAGTGCTCGATGTGCTCGGTGCTCAGTACTCAGTGTGCTGGGTGCTCAGTGCTCGAGGTGCTCAGTACTCAGGGTGCTGGGTGCTCAGTGCTCAGGGTGCTGGGTGCTCAGTTCTCAGGGTGCTCGGTGCTTAGTACTCAGGGTGCTGGGTGCTCAGTACTCCGGGTGCTGGGTGCTCAGTGCTCGGGGGGCTCGGTGCTCAGTACTCAGTGCTCAGGGTGCTCAGTGCTCAGTGCTCAGGGTGCTGGGTGTTCAGTACTCAGGGTGCTGGGTGCTCAGTACTCAGGGTGCTGGGTGCTCAGTACTCGGGGTGCTCGGTGCTCTTTGCTCAGGGTGCTGGGTGCTCAGTACTCAGGGTGCTGGGTGCTCAGTGCTCAGGGTGCTGGGTACTCAGTGCTCAGGGTGCTCGGTGCTCAGTACTCGGGGTGCTGGGTGATCATTCTTGGGGTGCTGCGTGCTCAGTACTCGGGTGCTGGGTGCACAGTGCTCAGGGTGCTGGGTGCTCAGTGCTCGGTGTGCTGGGTGCTCAGTGCTCAGTACTCAGGGTGCTGGGTGCTCAATGCTCGGGTTGCTGCGTGCTCAGTGCTCAGTACTCAGGGTGCTGGGTGCTCAGTGCTCAGGGTGCGGTATGCTCAGTGCTCAGGGTGCTGGGTGCTCAGTCCTCAGGGTGTTCAGTGCTCAGGGTTCTGGGTGCTCAGTACTCAGGGTGCTGGGTGCTCAGTGCTCAGGGTGCTCGGTGCTCGGGGCGCTGGGTGCTCAGTGCTCGGGGTGCTCGGAGCTCAGAACTCAGTTTGCTGGGTGCTCAGTGCTCGGGGTGCTCGGTTCTCAGTACTCAGGGTGCTGGGTGCTCAGTGCTCAGGGTGCTCGATGCTCAGTACGTTGGGTGCTCACTACTCAGGGTGCTGCGTGCTCAGTGCTCAGGGTGCTGGGTGCTCAGTGCTCAGGGTGATCGGTGCTCAGTGCTCGGGGTGCTGGGTGCTCAGTGCTCAGGGTGCTGGGTGCTCAGTACTGAGGGTGTTGGTTGCCCAGTACTCGGGGTGCTTTGTGCTCAGTACTCAGGGTGCTGGGTGCTCAGTACTCAGGGTGCTGGGTGCTCAGTACTCGGGTGCTGGGTGCTCAGTGCTCAGGGTGCTGGGTGCTCAGTGCTCAGGGTGCTGGGTGCTCAGTGCTCAGTACTCAGCCTGCTGGGTGCTTAGTACTCAGGGTGCTGGGTGCTCAGTGCTCAGTACTCAGGGTGCTGGGTGCTCAGTGCTCAGGGTGCTGGGTGCTCAGTGCTCAGGGTGCTGGGTGCTCAGTGCTCAGGGTGCTGGGTACTCAGTGCTCAGGGTGCTGGGTGCTCAGTGCTCGATGTGCTCGGTGCTCAGTACTCAGTGTGCTGGGTGCTCAGTGCTCAGTACTCGGGTGCTGGGTGCTCAGTGCTCAGGGTGCTGGGTGCTCAGTGCTCAGGGTGCTGGGTGCTCAGTGCTCAGGGTGCTGGGTGCTCAGTGCTCGGGGTGCTGGGTGCTCAGTGCTCAGGGTGCTGGGTGCTCAGTGCTCGATGTGCTCGGTGCTCAGTACTCAGTGTGCTGGGTGCTCAGTGCTCGAGGTGCTCAGTACTCAGGGTGCTGGGTGCTCAGTGCTCAGGGTGCTGTGTGCTCAGTACTCAGGCTGCTCGGTGCTTAGTACTCAGGGTGCTGGGTGCTCAGTACTCCGGGTGCTGGGTGCTCAGTGCTCGGGGTGCTCGGTGCTCAGTACTCAGTGCTCAGGGTGCTCAGTGCTCAGTGCTCAGGGTGCTGGGTGTTCAGTACTCAGGGTGCTGGGTGCTCAGTACTCAGGGTGCTGGGTGCTCAGTACTCGGGGTGCTCGGTGCTCTTTGCTCAGGGTGCTGGGTGCTCAGTACTCAGGGTGCTGGGTGCTCAGTACTCAGGGTGCTGGGTGCTCAGTGCTCGGGGTGCTGGGTGCGCAGTACTCAGGGTGCTGGGTGCTCAGTGCTCAGGGTGCTGGGTGCTCAGTACTCAGGGTGCTGGGTGCTCAGTGCTCAGGGTTCTGGGTGCTCAGTACTCAGGGTGCTGGGCGCACAGTGCTCAGGGTGCTGGGTGCTCAGTACTCAGGGTGTTGGGAGCTCAGTGCTCAGGGTGATCGGTGCTCAGTACTCAGGGTGCTCAGTACTCAGGGTACTGGGTGCTCAGTGCTCGGGGTGCTGGGAGCTCAGTACACAGGGTGCTGGGTGCTCAGTGCTCGGGGTGCTGGGTGCTCAGTGCTCAGGGTGATCGGTGCTCAGTACTCAGGGTGCTGGGTGCTCAGTGCTCAGGGTGCTGGGTGTTCAGTCCACAGGTTGCTCAGTGCTCAGGGTGCTGGGTGCTCAGTGCTCGGGGTGCTGGGTGCTCAGTGCTCGGGGTGCTGGGTGTTCAGTGCTCAGTGCTCAGGGTGCTGGGTGCTCAGTGCTCAGTGCTCAGGGTGCTGGTTGCTCAGTACTCAGGGTGCTGGGTGCTCAGTACTCAGGGTGCTGGGTGCTCAGTGCTCAGGGTGCTGGGTGCTCAGTACTCAGGGTGCTTGGTGATCAGTGCTCGGGGTGCTGGGTGCTCAGTGCTCAGGGTGCTGGGTGCTCAGTGCTCAGGGTGCTGGGTGCTCAGTACTCAGGGTGCTGTGTGCTCAGTGCTCGGGTTGCTCGGTGCTCAGTACTCAAGGTGCTGGGTGCTCAGTGCTCAGGGTCCTGGGTGCTCAGTGATCAGCGTGCTGGGTGCTCAGTACTCAGGGTGCTCGGTGCTCAGTACTCAGGGTTCTCAGTGCTCAGTACTCAGGGTGCTGGGTGCTCAGTACTGAGGGTGCTCAGTGCTCAGTACTTAGGGTGCTTGGTGCTCAGTACTCAGGGTGCTCAGTGCTCAGTACTCGGTGTGCTGGGTGCTCAGTGCTCAGGGTGTTCAGTGCTCAGTGCTCAGGGTGCTGGGTGCTCAGTACTCAGGGTGCTGGGTGCTCAGTACTCAGGGTGCTGGGTGCTCAGTACTCGGGTGCTGGGTGCTCAGTGCTCAGGGTGCTGGGTGCTCAGTGCTCAGCGTGCTGGGTGCTCAGTGCTCGGGGTGCTCGGTGCTCAGTACGTTGGGTTCTCACTACTCAGGGTGCTGGGTGCTCAGTGCTCAGGGTGCTGGGTGCTCAGTGCTCAGGGTGCTGGGTGCTCAGTGCTCAGGGTGCTGGGTGCTCAGTACTCAGGGTGCTGGGTGCTCAGTGCTCGGGGTGCTGGGTGCTCAGTGCTCAGGGTGCTGGGTGCTCAGTACTCAGGGTGCTGGGTGCTCAGTACTCGGGGTGCTGTGTGCTCAGTACTCAGGGTGCTGGGTGCTCAGTACTCAGGGTGCTGGGTGCTCAGTACTCGGGTGCTGGGTGCTCAGTGCTCAGGGTGCTGGGTGCTCAGTGCTCGGGGTGCTGGGTGCTCAGTGCTCAGTACTCAGGGTGCTGGGTGCTCAGTGCTCGGGTTGCTGCGTGCTCAGTGCTCAGTACTCAGGGTGCTGGGTGCTCAGTGCTCAGGGTGCTGGGTACTCAGTGCTCAGGGTGCTCGGTGCTCAGTACTCGGGGTGCTGGGTGCTCATTCTTGGGGTGCTGGGTGCTCAGTGCTCGGGGTGATTCTTGCGCAGTACTCAGGGTGCTGGGTGCTCAGTGCTCAGGGTGCTGGGTGCTCAGTACTCAGGGTGCTGGGTGCTCAGTGCTCAGGGTGCTGTGTGCTCAGTGCTCAGGGTGCTGGGTGCTCAGTCCTCAGGGTGTTCAGTGCTCAGGGTGCTGGGTGCTCAGTACTCAGGATGCTGGGTGCTCAGTGCTCAGGGTGCTCGGTGCTCGGGGCGCTGGGTGCTCAGTGCTCGGGGTGCTCGGAGCTCAGTACTCAGGGTGCTGGGTGCTCAGTGCTCGGGGTGCTCGGTTCTCAGTACTCAGGGTGCTGGGTGCTCAGTGCTCAGGGTGCTCGATGCTCAGTACGTTGGGTGCTCACTACTCAGGGTGCTGCGTGCTCAGTGCTCAGGGTGCTGGGTGCTCAATGCTCAGGGTGCTGGGTGCTCAGTGCTCAGGGTGCTGGGTGCTCAGTACTCAGGGTGCTGGGTGCTGAGTGCTCGGGGTGCTGGGTGCTCAGTGCTCAGGGTGCTGGGTGCTCAGTACTCAGGGTGTTGGGTGCTCAGTGCTCGGGGTGCTGGGTGCTCAGTGCTCAGGGTGCTGGGTGATCAGTACTCAGGGTGTTGGTTGCCCAGTACTCGGGGTGCTTTGTGCTCAGTACTCAGGGTGCTGGGTGCTCAGTACTCAGGGTGCTGGGTGCTCAGTACTCGGGTGCTGGGTGCTCAGTGCTCAGGGTGCTGGGTGCTCAGTGCTCAGGGTGCTGGGTGCTCAGTGCTCAGTACTCAGGGTGCTGGGTGCTTAGTACTCGGGGTGCTGGGTGCTCAGTGCTCAGTACTCAGGGTGCTGGGTGCTCAGTGCTCAGGGTGCTGGGTGCTCAGTGCTCAGGGTGCTGGGTGCTCAGTGCTCAGGGTGCTGGGTGCTCAGTGCTCAGGGTGCTGGGTACTCAGTACTCAGGGTGCTGGGTGCTCAGTGCTCAGTGTGCTGGGTGCTCAGTGCTCGGGGTGCTGGGTGCTCAGTGCTCAGGGTGCTGGGTGCTCAGTGCTCGATGTGCTCGGTGCTCAGTACTCAGTGTGCTGGGTGCTCAGTGCTCGAGGTGCTCAGTACTCAGGGTGCTGGGTGCTCAGTGCTCAGGGTGCTGGGTGCTCAGTACTCAGGGTGCTCGGTGCTTAGTACTCAGGGTGCTGGGTGCTCAGTACTCCGGGTGCTGGGTGCTCAGTGCTCGGGGTGCTCGGTGCTCAGTACTCAGTGCTCAGGGTGCTCAGTGCTCAGTGCTCAGGGTGCTGGGTGCTCAGTGCTCAGGGTGCTGGGTGCTCAGTACTCAGGGTGCTGGGTGCTCAGTGCTCGGGGTGCTGGGTGCTCAGTGCTCAGGGTGCTGGGTGCTCAGTACTCAGGGTGCTGGGTGCTCAGTACTCGGGGTGCTGTGAGCTCAGTACTCAGGGTGCTGGGTGCTCAGTACTCAGGGTGCTGGGTGCTCAGTGCTCAGGGTGCTGGGTGCTCAGTGCTCGGGGTGCTGGGTGCTCAGTGCTCAGTACTCAGGGTGCTGGGTGCTCAGTGCTCAGGGTGCTGGGTGCTCAGTGCTCAGGGTGCTGTGTGCTCAGTACTCAGGGTGCTGGGTGCTCAGGTCTCAGGGTGCTGGGTGCTCAGTGCTCGGGGTGCTGGGTGCTCAGTGCTCAGTACTCAGGGTGCTGGGTGCTCAGTGCTCGGGGTGCTGCATGCTCAGAGCTCAGTACTCAGGGTGCTGGGTGCTCAGTGCTCAGGGTGCTGTGTGCTCAGTGCTCAGGGTGCTGGGTGCTCAGTCCTCAGGGTGTTCATTGCTCAGGGTGCTGGGTGCTCAGTACTCAGGGTGCTGGGTGCTCAGTGCTCAGGGTGCTCGGTGCTCGGGGCGCTGGGTGCTCAGTGCTCGGGGTGCTCGGAGCTCAGTACTCAGGGTGCTGGGTGCTCAGTGCTCGGGGTGCTCGGTTCTCAGTACTCAGGGTGCTGGGTGCTCAGTGCTCAGGGTGCTCGATGCTCAGTACGTTGGGTGCTCACTACTCAGGGTGCTGCGTGTTCAGTGCTCAGGGTGCTGGGTGCTCAGTGCTCAGGGTGCTGGGTGCTTAGTGCTCAGGGTGCTGGGTGCTCAGTACTCAGGGTGCTGGGTGCTCAGTGCTCGGTGTGCTGGGTGCTCAGTGCTCAGGGTGCTGGGTGCTCAGTACTCAGGGTGTTGGTTGCCCAGTACTCGGGGTGCTTTGTGCTCAGTACTCAGGGTGCTGGGTGCTCAGTACTCAGGGTGCTGGGTGCTCAGTGCTCGGGTGCTGGGTGTTCAGTGCTCAGGGTGCTGGGTGCTCAGTGCTCGGGGTGCTGGGTGCTCAGTGCTCAGTACTCAGGGTGCTGGGTGCTTAGTACTCGGGGTGCTGGATGCTCAGTGCTCAGTACTCAGGGTGCTGGGTGCTCAGTGCTCAGGGTGCTGGGTGCTCAGTGCTCAGGGTGCTGGGTGCTCAGTGCTCAGGGTGCTGGGTACTCAGTGCTCAGGGTGCTGGCTGCTCAGTACTCAGGGTGCTGGGTGCTGAGTGCTCACGGTGCTGGGTGCTCTGTGCTCGGGGTGCTGGGTGCTCAGTGCTCGGGGTGCTGGGTGCTCAGTACTCGGGGTGCTCGGTGCTCAGTACTCAGTGTGCTGGGTGCTCAGTGCTCGAGGTGCTCAGTACTCAGTGTGCTGTATGTTCAGTGTTCAGGGTGCTGGGTGCTCAGTACTCAGGGTGCTCGGTGCTTAGTACTCAGGGTGCTGGGTGCTCAGTACTCCGGGTGCTGGGTGCTCAGTGCTCGGGGTGCTCGGTGCTCAGTACTCAGTGCTCAGGGTGCTCAGTGCTCAGTGCTCAGGGTGCTGGGTGTTCAGTACTCAGGGTGCTGGGTGCTCAGTACTCAGGGTGCTGGGTGCTCAGTACTCGGGGTGCTCGGTGCTCATTGCTCAGGGTGCTGGGTGCTCAGTACTGAGGGTGCTCAGTGCTCAGTACTTAGGGTGCTTGGTGCTCAGTACTCAGGGTGCTCAGTGCTCAGTACTCGGTGTGCTGGGTGCTCAGTGCTCAGGGTGCTCAGTGCTCAGTGCTCGGGGTGCTGGGTGCTCAGTGCTCAGGGCGCTGGCTGCTCAGTACTCGGGGTGCTGGGTGCTCAGTACTCAGGGTGCTGGGTGCTCAGTACTCAGGGTGCTGGGTGCTCAGTACTCGGGTGCTGGGTGCTCAGTGCTCAGGGTGCTGGGTGCTCAGTGCTCAGGGTGCTGGGTGCTCAGTGCTCGGGGTGCTCGGCCCTCAGTACGTTGGGTGCTCACTACTCAGGGTGCTCGGTGCTCAGTACGTTGGGTGCTCACTACTCAGGGTGCTGGGTGCTCAGTGCTCGGGGGGCTCGGTGCTCAGTACTCAGTGCTCAGGGTGCTCAGTGCTCAGTGCTCAGGGTGCTGGGTGTTCAGTACTCAGGGTGCTGGGTGCTCAGTACTCAGGGTGCTGGGTGCTCAGTACTCGGGGTGCTCGGTGCTCTTTGCTCAGGGTGCTGGGTGCTCAGTACTCAGGGTGCTGGGTGCTCAGTGCTCAGGGTGCTGGGTACTCAGTGCTCAGGGTGCTCGGTGCTCAGTACTCGGGGTGCTGGGTGCTCATTCTTGGGGTGCTGGGTGCTCAGTGATCGGGGTGCTGGGAGCGCAGTACTCAGGGTGCTGGGTGCTCAGTGCTCAGGGTGTTGGGTGCTCAGTGCTCGGGGTGCTGGGTGCTCAGTGCTCAGGGCGCTGGGTGCTCAGTACTCAGGGTGTTGGTTGCCCAGTACTCGGGGTGCTTTGTGCTCAGTACTCAGGGTGCTGGGTGCTCAGTACTCAGGGTGCTGGGTGCTCAGTACTCGGGTGCTGGGTGCTCAGGGTGCTGGGTGCTCAGTGCTCAGGGTGCTGGGTGCTCAGTGCTCAGTACTCAGGGTGCTGGGTGCTTAGTACTCGGGGTGCTGGGTGCTCAGTGCTCAGTACTCAGGGTGCTGGGTGCTCAGTGCTCAGGGTGCTGGGTGCTCAGTGCTCAGGGTGCTGGGTGCTCAGTGCTCAGGGTGCTGGGTACTCAGTGCTCAGGGTGCTGGGTGCTCAGTACTCAGGGTGCTGGGTGCTCAGTGCTCAGGGTGCTGGGTGCTCAGTGCTCGGGGTGCTGGGTGCTCAGTGCTCAGGGTGCTGGGTGCTCAGTGCTCGATGTGCTCGGTGCTCAGTACTCAGTGTGCTGGGTGCTCAGTGCTCGAGGTGCTCAGTACTCAGGGTGCTGGGTGCTCAGTGCTCAGGGTGCTGGGTGCTCAGTTCTCAGGGTGCTCGGTGCTTAGTACTCAGGGTGCTGGGTGCTCAGTACTCCGGGTGCTGGGTGCTCAGTGCTCGGGGGGCTCGGTGCTCAGTACTCAGTGCTCAGGGTGCTCAGTGCTCAGTGCTCAGGGTGCTGGGTGTTCAGTACTCAGGGTGCTGGGTGCTCAGTACTCAGGGTGCTGGGTGCTCAGTACTCGGGGTGCTCGGTGCTCTTTGCTCAGGGTGCTGGGTGCTCAGTACTCAGGGTGCTGGGTGCTCAGTGCTCAGGGTGCTGGGTACTCAGTGCTCAGGGTGCTCGGTGCTCAGTACTCGGGGTGCTGGGTGATCATTCTTGGGGTGCTGCGTGCTCAGTACTCGGGTGCTGGGTGCACAGTGCTCAGGGTGCTGGGTGCTCAGTGCTCGGTGTGCTGGGTGCTCAGTGCTCAGTACTCAGGGTGCTGGGTGCTCAATGCTCGGGTTGCTGCGTGCTCAGTGCTCAGTACTCAGGGTGCTGGGTGCTCAGTGCTCAGGGTGCGGTATGCTCAGTGCTCAGGGTGCTGGGTGCTCAGTCCTCAGGGTGTTCAGTGCTCAGGGTTCTGGGTGCTCAGTACTCAGGGTGCTGGGTGCTCAGTGCTCAGGGTGCTCGGTGCTCGGGGCGCTGGGTGCTCAGTGCTCGGGGTGCTCGGAGCTCAGAACTCAGTTTGCTGGGTGCTCAGTGCTCGGGGTGCTCGGTTCTCAGTACTCAGGGTGCTGGGTGCTCAGTGCTCAGGGTGCTCGATGCTCAGTACGTTGGGTGCTCACTACTCAGGGTGCTGCGTGCTCAGTGCTCAGGGTGCTGGGTGCTCAGTGCTCAGGGTGATCGGTGCTCAGTGCTCGGGGTGCTGGGTGCTCAGTGCTCAGGGTGCTGGGTGCTCAGTACTGAGGGTGTTGGTTGCCCAGTACTCGGGGTGCTTTGTGCTCAGTACTCAGGGTGCTGGGTGCTCAGTACTCAGGGTGCTGGGTGCTCAGTACTCGGGTGCTGGGTGCTCAGTGCTCAGGGTGCTGGGTGCTCAGTGCTCAGGGTGCTGGGTGCTCAGTGCTCAGTACTCAGCCTGCTGGGTGCTTAGTACTCAGGGTGCTGGGTGCTCAGTGCTCAGTACTCAGGGTGCTGGGTGCTCAGTGCTCAGGGTGCTGGGTGCTCAGTGCTCAGGGTGCTGGGTGCTCAGTGCCCACCGTGCTGGGTACTCAGTGCTCAGGGTGCTGGGTGCTCAGTGCTCGATGTGCTCGGTGCTCAGTACTCAGTGTGCTGGGTGCTCAGTGCTCAGTACTCGGGTGCTGGGTGCTCAGTGCTCAGGGTGCTGGGTGCTCAGTGCTCAGGGTGCTGGGTGCTCAGTGCTCAGGGTGCTGGGTGCTCAGTGCTCGGGGTGCTGGGTGCTCAGTGCTCAGGGTGCTGGGTGCTCAGTGCTCGATGTGCTCGGTGCTCAGTACTCAGTGTGCTGGGTGCTCAGTGCTCGAGGTGCTCAGTACTCAGGGTGCTGGGTGCTCAGTGCTCAGGGTGCTGTGTGCTCAGTACTCAGGCTGCTCGGTGCTTAGTACTCAGGGTGCTGGGTGCTCAGTACTCCGGGTGCTGGGTGCTCAGTGCTCGGGGTGCTCGGTGCTCAGTACTCAGTGCTCAGGGTGCTCAGTGCTCAGTGCTCAGGGTGCTGGGTGTTCAGTACTCAGGGTGCTGGGTGCTCAGTACTCAGGGTGCTGGGTGCTCAGTACTCGGGGTGCTCGGTGCTCTTTGCTCAGGGTGCTGGGTGCTCAGTACTCAGGGTGCTGGGTGCTCAGTACTCAGGGTGCTGGGTGCTCAGTGCTCGGGGTGCTGGGTGCGCAGTACTCAGGGTGCTGGGTGCTCAGTGCTCAGGGTGCTGGGTGCTCAGTACTCAGGGTGCTGGGTGCTCAGTGCTCAGGGTTCTGGGTGCTCAGTACTCAGGGTGCTGGGCGCACAGTGCTCAGGGTGCTGGGTGCTCAGTACTCAGGGTGTTGGGAGCTCAGTGCTCAGGGTGATCGGTGCTCAGTACTCAGGGTGCTCAGTACTCAGGGTACTGGGTGCTCAGTGCTCGGGGTGCTGGGAGCTCAGTACACAGGGTGCTGGGTGCTCAGTGCTCGGGGTGCTGGGTGCTCAGTGCTCAGGGTGATCGGTGCTCAGTACTCAGGGTGCTGGGTGCTCAGTGCTCAGGGTGCTGGGTGTTCAGTCCACAGGTTGCTCAGTGCTCAGGGTGCTGGGTGCTCAGTGCTCGGGGTGCTGGGTGCTCAGTGCTCGGGGTGCTGGGTGTTCAGTGCTCAGTGCTCAGGGTGCTGGGTGCTCAGTGCTCAGTGCTCAGGGTGCTGGTTGCTCAGTACTCAGGGTGCTGGGTGCTCAGTACTCAGGGTGCTGGGTGCTCAGTGCTCAGGGTGCTGGGTGCTCAGTACTCAGGGTGCTTGGTGATCAGTGCTCGGGGTGCTGGGTGCTCAGTGCTCAGGGTGCTGGGTGCTCAGTGCTCAGGGTGCTGGGTGCTCAGTACTCAGGGTGCTGTGTGCTCAGTGCTCGGGTTGCTCGGTGCTCAGTACTCAAGGTGCTGGGTGCTCAGTGCTCAGGGTCCTGGGTGCTCAGTGATCAGCGTGCTGGGTGCTCAGTACTCAGGGTGCTCGGTGCTCAGTACTCAGGGTTCTCAGTGCTCAGTACTCAGGGTGCTGGGTGCTCAGTACTGAGGGTGCTCAGTGCTCAGTACTTAGGGTGCTTGGTGCTCAGTACTCAGGGTGCTCAGTGCTCAGTACTCGGTGTGCTGGGTGCTCAGTGCTCAGGGTGTTCAGTGCTCAGTGCTCAGGGTGCTGGGTGCTCAGTACTCAGGGTGCTGGGTGCTCAGTACTCAGGGTGCTGGGTGCTCAGTACTCGGGTGCTGGGTGCTCAGTGCTCAGGGTGCTGGGTGCTCAGTGCTCAGCGTGCTGGGTGCTCAGTGCTCGGGGTGCTCGGTGCTCAGTACGTTGGGTTCTCACTACTCAGGGTGCTGGGTGCTCAGTGCTCAGGGTGCTGGGTGCTCATTGCTCAGGGTGCTGGGTGCTCAGTGCTCAGGGTGCTGGGTGCTCAGTACTCAGGGTGCTGGGTGCTCAGTGCTCGGGGTGCTGGGTGCTCAGTGCTCAGGGTGCTGGGTGCTCAGTACTCAGGGTGCTGGGTGCTCAGTACTCGGGGTGCTGTGTGCTCAGTACTCAGGGTGCTGGGTGCTCAGTACTCAGGGTGCTGGGTGCTCAGTACTCGGGTGCTGGGTGCTCAGTGCTCAGGGTGCTGGGTGCTCAGTGCTCGGGGTGCTGGGTGCTCAGTGCTCAGTACTCAGGGTGCTGGGTGCTCAGTGCTCGGGTTGCTGCGTGCTCAGTGCTCAGTACTCAGGGTGCTGGGTGCTCAGTGCTCAGGGTGCTGGGTACTCAGTGCTCAGGGTGCTCGGTGCTCAGTACTCGGGGTGCTGGGTGCTCATTCTTGGGGTGCTGGGTGCTCAGTGCTCGGGGTGATTCTTGCGCAGTACTCAGGGTGCTGGGTGCTCAGTGCTCAGGGTGCTGGGTGCTCAGTACTCAGGGTGCTGGGTGCTCAGTGCTCAGGGTGCTGTGTGCTCAGTGCTCAGGGTGCTGGGTGCTCAGTCCTCAGGGTGTTCAGTGCTCAGGGTGCTGGGTGCTCAGTACTCAGGATGCTGGGTGCTCAGTGCTCAGGGTGCTCGGTGCTCGGGGCGCTGGGTGCTCAGTGCTCGGGGTGCTCGGAGCTCAGTACTCAGGGTGCTGGGTGCTCAGTGCTCGGGGTGCTCGGTTCTCAGTACTCAGGGTGCTGGGTGCTCAGTGCTCAGGGTGCTCGATGCTCAGTACGTTGGGTGCTCACTACTCAGGGTGCTGCGTGCTCAGTGCTCAGGGTGCTGGGTGCTCAATGCTCAGGGTGCTGGGTGCTCAGTGCTCAGGGTGCTGGGTGCTCAGTACTCAGGGTGCTGGGTGCTGAGTGCTCGGGGTGCTGGGTGCTCAGTGCTCAGGGTGCTGGGTGCTCAGTACTCAGGGTGTTGGGTGCTCAGTGCTCGGGGTGCTGGGTGCTCAGTGCTCAGGGTGCTGGGTGATCAGTACTCAGGGTGTTGGTTGCCCAGTACTCGGGGTGCTTTGTGCTCAGTACTCAGGGTGCTGGGTGCTCAGTACTCAGGGTGCTGGGTGCTCAGTACTCGGGTGCTGGGTGCTCAGTGCTCAGGGTGCTGGGTGCTCAGTGCTCAGGGTGCTGGGTGCTCAGTGCTCAGTACTCAGGGTGCTGGGTGCTTAGTACTCGGGGTGCTGGGTGCTCAGTGCTCAGTACTCAGGGTGCTGGGTGCTCAGTGCTCAGGGTGCTGGGTGCTCAGTGCTCAGGGTGCTGGGTGCTCAGTGCTCAGGGTGCTGGGTGCTCAGTGCTCAGGGTGCTGGGTACTCAGTACTCAGGGTGCTGGGTGCTCAGTGCTCAGTGTGCTGGGTGCTCAGTGCTCGGGGTGCTGGGTGCTCAGTGCTCAGGGTGCTGGGTGCTCAGTGCTCGATGTGCTCGGTGCTCAGTACTCAGTGTGCTGGGTGCTCAGTGCTCGAGGTGCTCAGTACTCAGGGTGCTGGGTGCTCAGTGCTCAGGGTGCTGGGTGCTCAGTACTCAGGGTGCTCGGTGCTTAGTACTCAGGGTGCTGGGTGCTCAGTACTCCGGGTGCTGGGTGCTCAGTGCTCGGGGTGCTCGGTGCTCAGTACTCAGTGCTCAGGGTGCTCAGTGCTCAGTGCTCAGGGTGCTGGGTGCTCAGTGCTCAGGGTGCTGGGTGCTCAGTACTCAGGGTGCTGGGTGCTCAGTGCTCGGGGTGCTGGGTGCTCAGTGCTCAGGGTGCTGGGTGCTCAGTACTCAGGGTGCTGGGTGCTCAGTACTCGGGGTGCTGTGAGCTCAGTACTCAGGGTGCTGGGTGCTCAGTACTCAGGGTGCTGGGTGCTCAGTGCTCAGGGTGCTGGGTGCTCAGTGCTCGGGGTGCTGGGTGCTCAGTGCTCAGTACTCAGGGTGCTGGGTGCTCAGTGCTCAGGGTGCTGGGTGCTCAGTGCTCAGGGTGCTGTGTGCTCAGTACTCAGGGTGCTGGGTGCTCAGGTCTCAGGGTGCTGGGTGCTCAGTGCTCGGGGTGCTGGGTGCTCAGTGCTCAGTACTCAGGGTGCTGGGTGCTCAGTGCTCGGGGTGCTGCGTGCTCAGAGCTCAGTACTCAGGGTGCTGGGTGCTCAGTGCTCAGGGTGCTGTGTGCTCAGTGCTCAGGGTGCTGGGTGCTCAGTCCTCAGGGTGTTCATTGCTCAGGGTGCTGGGTGCTCAGTACTCAGGGTGCTGGGTGCTCAGTGCTCAGGGTGCTCGGTGCTCGGGGCGCTGGGTGCTCAGTGCTCGGGGTGCTCGGAGCTCAGTACTCAGGGTGCTGGGTGCTCAGTGCTCGGGGTGCTCGGTTCTCAGTACTCAGGGTGCTGGGTGCTCAGTGCTCAGGGTGCTCGATGCTCAGTACGTTGGGTGCTCACTACTCAGGGTGCTGCGTGTTCAGTGCTCAGGGTGCTGGGTGCTCAGTGCTCAGGGTGCTGGGTGCTTAGTGCTCAGGGTGCTGGGTGCTCAGTACTCAGGGTGCTGGGTGCTCAGTGCTCGGTGTGCTGGGTGCTCAGTGCTCAGGGTGCTGGGTGCTCAGTACTCAGGGTGTTGGTTGCCCAGTACTCGGGGTGCTTTGTGCTCAGTACTCAGGGTGCTGGGTGCTCAGTACTCAGGGTGCTGGGTGCTCAGTGCTCGGGTGCTGGGTGTTCAGTGCTCAGGGTGCTGGGTGCTCAGTGCTCGGGGTGCTGGGTGCTCAGTGCTCAGTACTCAGGGTGCTGGGTGCTTAGTACTCGGGGTGCTGGATGCTCAGTGCTCAGTACTCAGGGTGCTGGGTGCTCAGTGCTCAGGGTGCTGGGTGCTCAGTGCTCAGGGTGCTGGGTGCTCAGTGCTCAGGGTGCTGGGTACTCAGTGCTCAGGGTGCTGGCTGCTCAGTACTCAGGGTGCTGGGTGCTGAGTGCTCACGGTGCTGGGTGCTCTGTGCTCGGGGTGCTGGGTGCTCAGTGCTCGGGGTGCTGGGTGCTCAGTACTCGGGGTGCTCGGTGCTCAGTACTCAGTGTGCTGGGTGCTCAGTGCTCGAGGTGCTCAGTACTCAGTGTGCTGTATGTTCAGTGTTCAGGGTGCTGGGTGCTCAGTACTCAGGGTGCTCGGTGCTTAGTACTCAGGGTGCTGGGTGCTCAGTACTCCGGGTGCTGGGTGCTCAGTGCTCGGGGTGCTCGGTGCTCAGTACTCAGTGCTCAGGGTGCTCAGTGCTCAGTGCTCAGGGTGCTGGGTGTTCAGTACTCAGGGTGCTGGGTGCTCAGTACTCAGGGTGCTGGGTGCTCAGTACTCGGGGTGCTCGGTGCTCATTGCTCAGGGTGCTGGGTGCTCAGTACTCAGGGTGCTGGGTGCTCAGTACTCAGGGTGCTGGGTGCTCAGTGCTCAGGGTGCTGGGTACTCAGTGCTCAGGGTGCTCGGTGCTCAGTACTCGGGGAGCTTGGTGCTCATTCTTTTGGTGCTGGGTGCTCAGTGCTCGGGGTGCTGCTTGCGCAGTACTCAGGGTGCTGGGTGCTCAGTGCTCAGGGTGCTGGGTGCTCAGTACTCAGAGTGCTGGGTGCTCAGTGCTCAGGGTGCTGGGTGCTCAGTACTCAGGGTGCTGGGCGCACAGTGCTCAGGGTGCTGGGTGCTCAGTACACAGGGTGCTGGGAGCTCAGTGCTCAGGGTGATCGGTGCTCAGTACTCAGGGTGCTCAGTACTCAGGGTACTGGGTGCTCAGTGCTCGGGGTGCTGGGAGCTCAGTACTCAGGGTCCTGGGTGCTCAGTGCTCGGGGTGCTGGGTGCTCAGTGCTCAGGGTGATCGGTGCTCAGTACTGAGGGTGCTGGGTGCTCAGTGCTCAGGGTGCTGGGTGTTCAGTCCACAGGGTGCTCAGTGCTCAGGGTGCTGGGTGCTCAGTGCTCGGGGTGCTGGGTGCTCAGTGCTCGGGGTGCTGGGTGTTCAGTGCTCAGTGCTCAGGGTGCTGGGTGCCCCGTGCTCAGTGCTCAGGGTGCTGGTTGCTCAGTACTCAAGGTGCTGGGTGCTCAGTGCTCAGGTTGCTGGGTGCTCAGTACTCAGGGTGCTGGGTGCTCAGTGCTCAGGGTGCTGGGTGCTCAGTGCTCAGCGTGCTGGGTGCTCAGTACTCAGGGTGCTGGGTGCTCAGTGCTCGAGTTGCTCGGTGCTCAGTACTCAAGGTGCTGGGTGCTCAGTGCTCAGGGTGCTGGGTGCTCATTGATCAGGGTGCTGGGTGCTCAGTACTCAGGGTGCTCGGTGCTCAGTACTCAGGGTGCTCGGTGCTCGGGGCGCTGGGTGCTCAGTGCTCGGGGTGCTCGGAGCTCAGTACTCAGGGTGCTGGGTGCTCAGTGCTCGGGGTGCTCGGTTCTCAGTACTCAGGGTGCTGGGTGCTCAGTGCTCAGGGTGCTCGATGCTCAGTACGATCGGTGCTCACTAGTCAGGGTGCAGCGTGCTCAGTGCTCAGGGTGCTGGCTGCTCAGTGCTCAGGGTGCTGGGTGCTCAGTGCTCAGAGTGCTGGGTGCTCAGTACTCAGGGTGCTGGGTGCTGAGTGCTCGGGGTGCTGGGTGCTCAGTGCTCAGGGTGCTGGGTGCTCAGTACTCAGGGTGTTGGTTGCCCAGTACTCGGGGTGCTTTGTGCTCAGTACTCAGGGTGCTGGGTGCTCAGTACTCAGGGTGCTGGGTGCTCAGTACTCGGGTGCTGGGTGCTCAGTGCTCAGGGTGCTGGGTGCTCAGTCCTCAGGGTGTTCATTGCTCAGGGTGCTGGGTGCTCAGTACTCAGGGTGCTGGGCGCTCAGTGCTCAGGGTGCTCGGTGCTCGGGGCGCTGGGTGCTCAGCGCTCGGGGTACTCGGAGCTCAGTACTCAGGGTGCTGGGTGCTCAGTGCTCGGGGTGCTCGGTTCTCAGTACTCAGGGTGCTGGGTGCTCAGTGCTCAGGGTGCTCGATGCTCAGTACGTTGGGTGCTCACTACTCAGGGTGCTGCGTGCTCAGTGCTCAGGGTGCTGGGTGCTCAGTGCTCAGGGTGCTGGGTGCTCAGTGCTCAGGGTGCTGGGTGCTCAGTACTCAGGGTGCTGGGTGCTGAGTGCTCGGGGTGCTGGGTGCTCAGTGCTCAGGGTGCTGGGTGCTCAGTACTCAGGGTGTTGGTTGCCCAGTACTCGGTGTGCTGGGTGCTCAGTACTCAGGGTGCTGGGTGCTCAGTACTCAGGGTGCTGGGTGCTCAGTACTCGGATGCTGGGTGCTCAGTGCTCAGGGTGCTGGGTGCTCAGTGCTCAGGGTGCTGGGTGCTCAGTGCTCGGGGTGCTGGGTGCTCAGTGCTCATTACTCAGGGTGCTGGGTGCTCAGTGCTCGGGGTGCTGCGTGCTCAGTGCTCAGTACTCAGGGTGCTGGGTGCTCAGTGCTCAGGGTGCTGTGTGCTCAGTGCTCAGGGTGCTGGGTGCTCAGTCCTCAGGGTGTTCATTGCTCAGGGTGCTGTGAGCTCAGTACTCAGGGTGCTGGGTGCTCAGTGCTCAGGGTGCTCGGTGCTCGGGGCGCTGGGTGCTCAGTGCTCGGGGTACTCGGAGCTCAGTACTCAGGGTGCTGGGTGCTCAGTGCTCGGGGTGCTCGGTTCTCAGTACTCAGGGTGCTGGGTGCTCAGTGCTCAGGGTGCTCGATGCTCAGTACGTTGGGTGCTCACTACTCAGGGTGCTGCGTGCTCAGTGCTCAGGGTGCTGGGTGCTCAGTGCTCAGGGTGCTGGGTGCTCAGTGCTCAGGGTGCTGGGTGCTCAGTACTCAGGGTGTTGGGTGCTCAGTGCTCGGGGTGCTGGGTGCTCAGTGCTCAGGGCGCTGGGTGCTCAGTACTCAGGGTGTTGGTTGCCCAGTACTCGGGGTGCTTTGTGCTCAGTACTCAGGGTGCTGGGTGCTCAGTACTCAGGGTGCTGGGTGCTCAGTACTCGGGTGCTGGGTGCTCAGTGCTCAGGGTGCTGGGTGCTCAGTGCTCAGGGTGCTGGGTGCTCAGTGCTCAGTACTCAGGGTGCTGGGTGCTTAGTACTCGGGGTGCTGGGTGCTCAGTGCTCAGTACTCAGGGTGCTGGGTGCTCAGTGCTCAGGGTGCTGGGTGCTCAGTGCTCAGGGTGCTGGGTGCTCAGTGCTCAGGGTGCTGGGTACTCAGTGCTCAGGGTGCTGGGTGCTCAGTACTCAGGGTGCTGGGTGCTCAGTGCTCAGGGTGCTGGGTGCTCAGTGCTCGGGGTGCTGGGTGCTCAGTGCTCAGGGTGCTGGGTGCTCAGTGCTCGATGTGCTCGGTGCTCAGTACTCAGTGTGCTGGGTGCTCAGTGCTCGAGGTGCTCAGTACTCAGGGTGCTGGGTGCTCAGTGCTCAGGGTGCTGGGTGCTCAGTTCTCAGGGTGCTCGGTGCTTAGTACTCAGGGTGCTGGGTGCTCAGTACTCCGGGTGCTGGGTGCTCAGTGCTCGGGGGGCTCGGTGCTCAGTACTCAGTGCTCAGGGTGCTCAGTGCTCAGTGCTCAGGGTGCTGGGTGTTCAGTACTCAGGGTGCTGGGTGCTCAGTACTCAGGGTGCTGGGTGCTCAGTACTCGGGGTGCTCGGTGCTCTTTGCTCAGGGTGCTGGGTGCTCAGTACTCAGGGTGCTGGGTGCTCAGTGCTCAGGGTGCTGGGTACTCAGTGCTCAGGGTGCTCGGTGCTCAGTACTCGGGGTGCTGGGTGCTCATTCTTGGGGTGCTGGGTGCTCAGTGATCGGGGTGCTGGGAGCGCAGTACTCAGGGTGCTGGGTGCTCAGTGCTCAGGGTGTTGGGTGCTCAGTGCTCGGGGTGCTGGGTGCTCAGTGCTCAGGGCGCTGGGTGCTCAGTACTCAGGGTGTTGGTTGCCCAGTACTCGGGGTGCTTTGTGCTCAGTACTTAGGGTGCTGGGTGCTCAGTACTCAGGGTGCTGGGTGCTCAGTACTCGGGTGCTGGGTGCTCAGGGTGCTGGGTGCTCAGTGCTCAGGGTGCTGGGTGCTCAGTGCTCAGTACTCAGGGTGCTGGGTGCTTAGTACTCGGGGTGCTGGGTGCTCAGTGCTCAGTACTCAGGGTGCTGGGTGCTCAGTGCTCAGGGTGCTGGGTGCTCAGTGCTCAGGGTGCTGGGTGCTCAGTGCTCAGGGTGCTGGGTACTCAGTGCTCAGGGTGCTGGGTGCTCAGTACTCAGGGTGCTGGGTGCTCAGTGCTCAGGGTGCTGGGTGCTCAGTGCTCGGGGTGCTGGGTGCTCAGTGCTCAGGGTGCTGGGTGCTCAGTGCTCGATGTGCTCGGTGCTCAGTACTCAGTGTGCTGGGTGCTCAGTGCTCGAGGTGCTCAGTACTCAGGGTGCTGGGTGCTCAGTGCTCAGGGTGCTGGGTGCTCAGTTCTCAGGGTGCTCGGTGCTTAGTACTCAGGGTGCTGGGTGCTCAGTACTCCGGGTGCTGGGTGCTCAGTGCTCGGGGGGCTCGGTGCTCAGTACTCAGTGCTCAGGGTGCTCAGTGCTCAGTGCTCAGGGTGCTGGGTGTTCAGTACTCAGGGTGCTGGGTGCTCAGTACTCAGGGTGCTCGGTGCTCAGTACTCGGGGTGCTGGGTGCTCTTTGCTCAGGGTGCTGGGTGCTCAGTACTCAGGGTGCTGGGTGCTCAGTGCTCAGGGTGCTGGGTACTCAGTGCTCAGGGTGCTCGGTGCTCAGTACTCGGGGTGCTGGGTGCTCATTCTTGGGGTGCTGGGTGCTCAGTGCTCGGGGTGCTGGGTGCGCAGTACTCAGGGTGCTGGGTGCTCAGTGCTCAGGGTGCTGGGTGCTCAGTACTCAGGGTGCTGGGTGCTCAGTGCTCAGGGTGCTGGGTGCTCAGTACACAGGGTGCTGGGCGCACAGTGCTCAGGGTGCTGGGTGCTCAGTACTCAGGGTGTTGGGAGCTCAGTGCTCAGGGTGATCGGTGCTCAGTACTCAGGGTGCTCAGTACTCAGGGTACTGGGTGCTCAGTGCTCGGGGTGCTGGGAGCTCAGTACTCAGGGTGCTGGGTGCTCAGTGCTCGGGGTGCTGGGTGCTCAGTGCTCAGGGTGATCGGTGCTCAGTACTCAGGGTGCTGGGTGCTCAGTGCTCAGGGTGCTGGGTGTTCAGTCCACAGGGTGCTCAGTGCTCAGGGTGCTAGGTGCTCAGTGCTCGGGGTACTGGGTGCTCAGTGCTCGGGGTGCTGGGTGTTCAGTGCTCAGTGCTCAGGGTGCTGGGTGCTCAGTACTCAGGGTGCTCGGTGCTCAGTACTCAGGGTTCTCAGTGCTCAGTACTCAGGGTGCTGGGTACGAAGTGCTCAGGGTGCTGGGTGCTCAGTACTGAGGGTGCTCAGTGCTCAGTACTTAGGGTGCTTGGTGCTCAGTACTCAGGGTGCTCAGTGCTCAGTACTCGGTGTGCTGGGTGCTCAGTGCTCAGGGTGCTCAGTGCTCAGTGCTCGGGGTGCTGGGTGCTCAGTGCTCAGGGCGCTGGCTGCTCAGTACTCGGGGTGCTGGGTGCTCAGTACTCAGGGTGCTGGGTGCTCAGTACTCAGGGTGCTGGGTGCTCAGTACTCGGGTGCTGGGTGCTCAGTGCTCAGGGTGCTGGGTGCTCACTACTCAGGGTGCTCGGTGCTCAGTACGTTGGGTGCTCACTACTCAGGGTGCTGGGTGCTCAGTGCTCGGGGGGCTCGGTGCTCAGTACTCAGTGCTCAGGGTGCTCAGTGCTCAGTGCTCAGGGTGCTGGGTGTTCAGTACTCAGGGTGCTGGGTGCTCAGTACTCAGGGTGCTGGGTGCTCAGTACTCGGGGTGCTCGGTGCTCTTTGCTCAGGGTGCTGGGTGCTCAGTACTCAGGGTGCTGGGTGCTCAGTGCTCAGGGTGCTGGGTACTCAGTGCTCAGGGTGCTCGGTGCTCAGTACTCGGGGTGCTGGGTGCTCATTCTTGGGGTGCTGGGTGCTCAGTGATCGGGGTGCTGGGAGCGCAGTACTCAGGGTGCTGGGTGCTCAGTGCTCAGGGTGTTGGGTGCTCAGTGCTCGGGGTGCTGGGTGCTCAGTGCTCAGGGCGCTGGGTGCTCAGTACTCAGGGTGTTGGTTGCCCAGTACTCGGGGTGCTTTGTGCTCAGTACTCAGGGTGCTGGGTGCTCAGTACTCAGGGTGCTGGGTGCTCAGTACTCGGGTGCTGGGTGCTCAGGGTGCTGGGTGCTCAGTGCTCAGGGTGCTGGGTGCTCAGTGCTCAGTACTCAGGGTGCTGGGTGCTTAGTACTCGGGGTGCTGGGTGCTCAGTGCTCAGTACTCAGGGTGCTGGGTGCTCAGTGCTCAGGGTGCTGGGTGCTCAGTGCTCAGGGTGCTGGGTGCTCAGTGCTCAGGGTGCTGGGTACTCAGTGCTCAGGGTGCTGGGTGCTCAGTACTCAGGGTGCTGGGTGCTCAGTGCTCAGGGTGCTGGGTGCTCAGTGCTCGGGGTGCTGGGTGCTCAGTGCTCAGGGTGCTGGGTGCTCAGTGCTCGATGTGCTCGGTGCTCAGTACTCAGTGTGCTGGGTGCTCAGTGCTCGAGGTGCTCAGTACTCAGGGTGCTGGGTGCTCAGTGCTCAGGGTGCTGGGTGCTCAGTTCTCAGGGTGCTCGGTGCTTAGTACTCAGGGTGCTGGGTGCTCAGTACTCCGGGTGCTGGGTGCTCAGTGCTCGGGGGGCTCGGTGCTCAGTACTCAGTGCTCAGGGTGCTCAGTGCTCAGTGCTCAGGGTGCTGGGTGTTCAGTACTCAGGGTGCTGGGTGCTCAGTACTCAGGGTGCTGGGTGCTCAGTACTCGGGGTGCTCGGTGCTCTTTGCTCAGGGTGCTGGGTGCTCAGTACTCAGGGTGCTGGGTGCTCAGTGCTCAGGGTGCTGGGTACTCAGTGCTCAGGGTGCTCGGTGCTCAGTACTCGGGGTGCTGGGTGATCATTCTTGGGGTGCTGCGTGCTCAGTACTCGGGTGCTGGGTGCACAGTGCTCAGGGTGCTGGGTGCTCAGTGCTCGGGGTGCTGGGTGCTCAGTGCTCAGTACTCAGGGTGCTGGGTGCTCAATGCTCGGGTTGCTGCGTGCTCAGTGCTCAGTACTCAGGGTGCTGGGTGCTCAGTGCTCAGGGTGCGGTATGCTCAGTGCTCAGGGTGCTGGGTGCTCAGTCCTCAGGGTGTTCAGTGCTCAGGGTTCTGGGTGCTCAGTACTCAGGGTGCTGGGTGCTCAGTGCTCAGGGTGCTCGGTGCTCGGGGCGCTGGGTGCTCAGTGCTCGGGGTGCTCGGAGCTCAGAACTCAGTTTGCTGGGTGCTCAGTGCTCGGGGTGCTCGGTTCTCAGTACTCAGGGTGCTGGGTGCTCAGTGCTCAGGGTGCTCGATGCTCAGTACGTTGGGTGCTCACTACTCAGGGTGCTGCGTGCTCAGTGCTCAGGGTGCTGGGTGCTCAGTGCTCAGGGTGCTGGGTGCTCAGTGCTCGGGGTGCTGGGTGCTCAGTGCTCAGGGTGCTGGGTGCTCAGTACTGAGGGTGTTGGTTGCCCAGTACTCGGGGTGCTTTGTGCTCAGTACTCAGGGTGCTGGGTGCTCAGTACTCAGGGTGCTGGGTGCTCAGTACTCGGGTGCTGGGTGCTCAGTGCTCAGGGTGCTGGGTGCTCAGTGCTCAGGGTGCTGGGTGCTCAGTGCTCAGTACTCAGCCTGCTGGGTGCTTAGTACTCAGGGTGCTGGGTGCTCAGTGCTCAGTACTCAGGGTGCTGGGTGCTCAGTGCTCAGGGTGCTGGGTGCTCAGTGCTCAGGGTGCTGGGTGCTCAGTGCTCAGGGTGCTGGGTACTCAGTGCTCAGGGTGCTGGGTGCTCAGTGCTCGATGTGCTCGGTGCTCAGTACTCAGTGTGCTGGGTGCTCAGTGCTCAGTACTCGGGTGCTGGGTGCTCAGTGCTCAGGGTGCTGGGTGCTCAGTGCTCAGGGTGCTGGGTGCTCAGTGCTCAGGGTGCTGGGTGCTCAGTGCTCGGGGTGCTGGGTGCTCAGTGCTCAGGGTGCTGGGTGCTCAGTGCTCGATGTGCTCGGTGCTCAGTACTCAGTGTGCTGGGTGCTCAGTGCTCGAGGTGCTCAGTACTCAGGGTGCTGGGTGCTCAGTGCTCAGGGTGCTGTGTGCTCAGTACTCAGGCTGCTCGGTGCTTAGTACTCAGGGTGCTGGGTGCTCAGTACTCCGGGTGCTGGGTGCTCAGTGCTCGGGGTGCTCGGTGCTCAGTACTCAGTGCTCAGGGTGCTCAGTGCTCAGTGCTCAGGGTGCTGGGTGTTCAGTACTCAGGGTGCTGGGTGCTCAGTACTCAGGGTGCTGGGTGCTCAGTACTCGGGGTGCTCGGTGCTCTTTGCTCAGGGTGCTGGGTGCTCAGTACTCAGGGTGCTGGGTGCTCAGTACTCAGGGTGCTGGGTGCTCAGTGCTCGGGGTGCTGGGTGCGCAGTACTCAGGGTGCTGGGTGCTCAGTGCTCAGGGTGCTGGGTGCTCAGTACTCAGGGTGCTGGGTGCTCAGTGCTCAGGGTTCTGGGTGCTCAGTACTCAGGGTGCTGGGCGCACAGTGCTCAGGGTGCTGGGTGCTCAGTACTCAGGGTGTTGGGAGCTCAGTGCTCAGGGTGATCGGTGCTCAGTACTCAGGGTGCTCAGTACTCAGGGTACTGGGTGCTCAGTGCTCGGGGTGCTGGGAGCTCAGTACACAGGGTGCTGGGTGCTCAGTGCTCGGGGTGCTGGGTGCTCAGTGCTCAGGGTGATCGGTGCTCAGTACTCAGGGTGCTGGGTGCTCAGTGCTCAGGGTGCTGGGTGTTCAGTCCACAGGTTGCTCAGTGCTCAGGGTGCTGGGTGCTCAGTGCTCGGGGTGCTGGGTGCTCAGTGCTCGGGGTGCTGGGTGTTCAGTGCTCAGTGCTCAGGGTGCTGGGTGCTCAGTGCTCAGTGCTCAGGGTGCTGGTTGCTCAGTACTCAGGGTGCTGGGTGCTCAGTACTCAGGGTGCTGGGTGCTCAGTGCTCAGGGTGCTGGGTGCTCAGTACTCAGGGTGCTTGGTGATCAGTGCTCGGGGTGCTGGGTGCTCAGTGCTCAGGGTGCTGGGTGCTCAGTGCTCAGGGTGCTGGGTGCTCAGTACTCAGGGTGCTGTGTGCTCAGTGCTCGGGTTGCTCGGTGCTCAGTACTCAAGGTGCTGGGTGCTCAGTGCTCAGGGTCCTGGGTGCTCAGTGATCAGCGTGCTGGGTGCTCAGTACTCAGGGTGCTCGGTGCTCAGTACTCAGGGTTCTCAGTGCTCAGTACTCAGGGTGCTGGGTGCTCAGTACTGAGGGTGCTCAGTGCTCAGTACTTAGGGTGCTTGGTGCTCAGTACTCAGGGTGCTCAGTGCTCAGTACTCGGTGTGCTGGGTGCTCAGTGCTCAGGGTGTTCAGTGCTCAGTGCTCAGGGTGCTGGGTGCTCAGTACTCAGGGTGCTGGGTGCTCAGTACTCAGGGTGCTGGGTGCTCAGTACTCGGGTGCTGGGTGCTCAGTGCTCAGGGTGCTGGGTGCTCAGTGCTCAGCGTGCTGGGTGCTCAGTGCTCGGGGTGCTCGGTGCTCAGTACGTTGGGTGCTCACTACTCAGGGTGCTGGGTGCTCAGTGCTCAGGGTGCTGGGTGCTCAGTGCTCAGGGTGCTGGGTGCTCAGTGCTCAGGGTGCTGGGTGCTCAGTACTCAGGGTGCTGGGTGCTCAGTGCTCGGGGTGCTGGGTGCTCAGTGCTCAGGGTGCTGGGTGCTCAGTACTCAGGGTGCTGGGTGCTCAGTACTCGGGGTGCTGTGTGCTCAGTACTCAGGGTGCTGGGTGCTCAGTACTCAGGGTGCTGGGTGCTCAGTACTCGGGTGCTGGGTGCTCAGTGCTCAGGGTGCTGGGTGCTCAGTGCTCGGGGTGCTGGGTGCTCAGTGCTCAGTACTCAGGGTGCTGGGTGCTCAGTGCTCGGGTTGCTGCGTGCTCAGTGCTCAGTACTCAGGGTGCTGGGTGCTCAGTGCTCAGGGTGCTGGGTACTCAGTGCTCAGGGTGCTCGGTGCTCAGTACTCGGGGTGCTGGGTGCTCATTCTTGGGGTGCTGGGTGCTCAGTGCTCGGGGTGATTCTTGCGCAGTACTCAGGGTGCTGGGTGCTCAGTGCTCAGGGTGCTGGGTGCTCAGTACTCAGGGTGCTGGGTGCTCAGTGCTCAGGGTGCTGTGTGCTCAGTGCTCAGGGTGCTGGGTGCTCAGTCCTCAGGGTGTTCAGTGCTCAGGGTGCTGGGTGCTCAGTACTCAGGATGCTGGGTGCTCAGTGCTCAGGGTGCTCGGTGCTCGGGGCGCTGGGTGCTCAGTGCTCGGGGTGCTCGGAGCTCAGTACTCAGGGTGCTGGGTGCTCAGTGCTCGGGGTGCTCGGTTCTCAGTACTCAGGGTGCTGGGTGCTCAGTGCTCAGGGTGCTCGATGCTCAGTACGTTGGGTGCTCACTACTCAGGGTGCTGCGTGCTCAGTGCTCAGGGTGCTGGGTGCTCAATGCTCAGGGTGCTGGGTGCTCAGTGCTCAGGGTGCTGGGTGCTCAGTACTCAGGGTGCTGGGTGCTGAGTGCTCGGGGTGCTGGGTGCTCAGTGCTCAGGGTGCTGGGTGCTCAGTACTCAGGGTGTTGGTTGCCCAGTATTCAGGGTGCTGGGTGCTCAGTACTCGGGTGCTGGGTGCTCAGTGCTCAGGGTGCTGGGTGCTCAGTACTCGGGGTGCTCGGTGCTCATTAATCAGGGTGCTGGGTGCTCAGTGCTCGGGGTGCTGGGTGCTCATTGCTCAGTACTCAGGGTGCTGGGTGCTTAGTACTCGGGGTGCTGAATGCTCAGTGCTCAGTACTCAGGGTGCTGGGTGCTCAGTGCTCAGGGTGCTGTGTGCTCAGTGCTCAGGGTGCTGGGTGCTCAGTGCTCAGGGTGCTGGGTACTCAGTGCTCAGGGTGCTGGGTGCTCAGTACTCAGGGTGCTGGGTGCTGAGTGCTCACGGTGCTGGGTGCTCAGTGCTCGGGGTGCTGGGTGCTCAGTGCTCGGTGTGCTGGGTGCTCAGTGCTCGGGGTGCTCGGTGCTCAGTACTCAGGGTGCTGGGTGCTCAGTGCTCGAGGTGCTCAGTACTCAGGGTGCTGTATGTTCAGTGTTCAGGGTGCTGGGTGCTCAGTACTTAGGGTGCTCGGTGCTTAGTACTCAGGGTGCTGGGTGCTCAGTACTCCGGGTGCTGGGTGCTCAGTGCTCGGGGTGCTCGGTGCTCAGTACTCAGTGCTCAGGGTGCTCAGTGCTCAGTGCTCAGGGTGCTGGGTGTTCAGTACTCAGGGTGCTGGGTGCTCAGTACTCAGGGTGCTGGGTGCTCAGTACTCGGGGTGCTCGGTGCTCATTAATCAGGGTGCTGGGTTCTCAGTACTCAGGGTGCTGGGTGCTCAGTACTCAGGGTGCTGGGTGCTCAGTGCTCAGGGTGCTGGGTACTCAGTGCTCAGGGTGCACGGTGCTCAGTACTCGGGGTGCTGGGTGCTCATTCTTGGGGTGCTGGGTGCTCAGTGCTCGGGGTGCTGCTTGCGCAGTACTCAGGGTGCTGGGTGCTCAGTGCTCAGGGTGCTGGGTGCTCAGTACTCAGGGTACTGGGTGCTCAGTGCTCAGGGTGCTGTGTGCTCAGTGCTCAGGGTGCTGGGTGCTCAGTCCTCAGGGTGTTCAGTGCTCAGGGTGCTGGGTGCTCAGTACTCAGGGTGCTGGGTGCTCAGTGCTCAGGGTGCTCGGTGCTCGGGGCGCTGGGTGCTCAGTGCTCGGGGTGCTCGGAGCTCAGTACTCAGGGTGCTGGGTGCTCAGTGCTCAGGGTGCTCGGTTCTCAGTACTCAGGGTGCTGGGTGCTCAGTGCTCAGGGTGCTCGATGCTCAGTACGTTGGGTGCTCACTACTCAGGGTGCTGCGTGCTCAGTGCTCAGGGTGCTGGGTGCTCAGTGCTCAGGGTGCTGGGTGCTCAGTGCTCAGGTTGCTGGGTGCTCAGTACTCAGGGTGCTGGGTGCTGAGTGCTCGGGGTGCTGGGTGCTCAGTGCTCAGGGTGCTGGGTGCTCAGTACTCAGGGTGTTGGTTGCCCAGTACTCGGGTGCTTTGTGCTCAGTACTCAGGGTGCTGGGTGCTCAGTACTCAGGGTGCTGGGTGCTCAGTACTCGGGTGCTGGGTGCTCAGTGCTCAGGGTGCTGGGTGCTCAGTGCTCAGGGTGCTGGGTGCTCAGTGCTCAGGGTGCTGGGTGCTCAGTGCTCAGGGTGCTGGGTGCTCAGTGCTCGGAGTGCTGGGTGCTCAGTGCTCAGGGTGCTGGGTGCTCAGTACTCAGGGTGCTGGGTGCTCAGTACTCGGGGTGCTGTGTGCTCAGTACTCAGGGTGCTGGGTGCTCAGTACTCAGGGTGCTGGGTGCTCAGTGCTCAGGGTGCTGGGTGCTCAGTGCTCGGGGTGCTGGGTGCTCAGTGCTCAGTACTCAGTGTGCTGGGTGCTCAGTGCTCGGAGTGCTGCGTGCTCAGTGCTCAGTACTCAGGGTGCTGGGTGCTCAGTGCTCAGGGTGCTGTGTGCTCAGTGCTCAGGGTGCTGGGTGCTCAGTCCTCAGGGTGTTCATTGCTCAGGGTGCTGGGTGCTCAGTACTCAGGGTGCTGGGTGCTCAGTGCTCAGGGTGCTCGGTGCTCGGGGCGCTGGGTGCTCAGTGCTCGGGGTGCTCGGAGCTCAGTACTCAGGGTGCTGGGTGCTCAGTGCTCGGGGTGCTCGGTTCTCAGTACTCAGGGTGCTGGGTGCTCAGTGCACAGGGTGCTTGATGCTCAGTATGTTGGGTGCTAACTACTCAGGGTGCTGCGTGCTCAGTGCTCAGGGTGCTGGGTGCTCAGTGCTCAGGGTGCTGGGTGCTCCGTGCTCAGGGTGCTGGGTGCTCAGTACTCAGGGTGCTGGGTGCTCAGTGCTCGGGGTGCTGGGTGCTCAGTGCTCAGGGTGCTGGGTGCTCAGTACTCAGGGTGTTGGTTGCCCAGTACTCGGGGTGCTTTGTGCTCAGTACTCAGGGTGCTGGGTGCTCAGTACTCAGGGTGCTGGGTGCTCAGTGCTCGGGGTGCTGGGTGCTCAGTGCTCAGTACTCAGGGTGCTGGGTGCTTAGTACTCGGGGTGCTGGATGCTCAGTGCTCAGTACTCAGGGTGCTGGGTGCTCAGTGCTCAGGGTGCTCGGTGCTCAGTACTCGGGGTGCTGGGTGCTCATTCTTGGGGTGCTGGGTGCTCAGTGCTCGGGGTGCTGCTTGCGCAGTACTCAGGGTGGTGGGTGCTCAGTGCTCAGGGTGCTGGGTGCTCAGTACTCAGGGTGCTGGGTGCTCAGTGCTCAGGGTGCTGGGTGCTCAGTACTCAGGGTGCTGGGCGCACAGTGCTCAGGGTGCTGGGTGCTCAGTACACAGGGTGCTGGGAGCTCAGTGCTCACGGTGATCGGTGCTCAGTACTCAGTGTGCTCAGTACTCAGGGTACTGGGTGCTCGGTGCTCGGGGTGCTGGGAGCTCAGTACTCAGGGTGCTGGGTGCTCAGTGCTCGGGGTGCTGGGTGCTCAGTGCTCAGGGTGATCGGTGCTCATTACTGAGGGTGCTGGGTGCTCAGTGCTCAGGGTGCTGGGTGTTCAGTCCACAGGGTGCTCAGTGCTCAGGGTGCTGGGTGCTCAGTGCTCGGGGTGCTTGGTGCTCAGTGCTCGCGGTGCTGGGTGTTCAGTGCTCAGTGCTCAGGGTGCTGGTTGCTCAGTACTCAGGGTGCTGGATGCTCAGTATGTTGGGTGCTCACTACTCAGGGTGCTGCGTGCTCAGTGCTCAGGGTGCTGGGTGCTCAGTGCTCAGGGTGCTGGGTGCTCAGTGCTCAGGGTGCTGGGTGCTCAGTACTCAGGGTGCTGGGTGCTCAGTGCTCGGGGTGCTGGGTGCTCAGTGCTCAGGGTGCTGGGTGCTCAGTACTCAGGGTGCTGGGTGCTCAGTACTCGGGTGATGGGTTCTCAGTGCTCAGGGTGCTGGGTGCTCAGTGCTCGGGGTGCTGGGTGCTCAGTGCTCAGTACTCAGGGTGCTGGGTGCTTAGTACTCGGGGTGCTGGATGCTCAGTGCTCAGTACTCAGGGTGCTGGGTGCTCAGTGCTCAGGGTGCTCGGTGCTCAGTACTCGGGGTGCTGGGTGCTCATTCTTGGGGTGCTGGGTGCTCAGTGCTCGGGGTGCTGCTTGCGCAGTACTCAGGGTGCTGGGTGCTCAGTGCTCAGGGTGCTGGGTGCTCAGTACTCAGGGTGCTGGGTGCTCAGTGCTCAGGGTGCTGGGTGCTCAGTACTCAGGGTGCTGGGCGCACAGTGCTCAGGGTGCTGGGTGCTCAGTACACAGGGTGCTGGGAGCTCAGTGCTCACGGTGATCGGTGCTCAGTACTCAGTGTGCTCAGTACTCAGGGTACTGGGTGCTCGGTGCTCGGGGTGCTGGGAGCTCAGTACTCAGGGTGCTGGGTGCTCAGTGCTCGGGGTGCTGGGTGCTCAGTGCTCAGGGTGATCGGTGCTCAGTACTGAGGGTGCTGGGTGCTCAGTGCTCAGGGTGCTGGGTGTTCAGTCCACAGGGTGCTCAGTGCTCAGGGTGCTGGGTGCTCAGTGCTCGGGGTGCTTGGTGCTCAGTGCTCGGGGTGCTGGGTGTTCAGTGCTCAGTGCTCAGGGTGCTGGTTGCTCAGTACTCAGGGTGCTGGATGCTCAGTACTCAGGATGCTGGGTGCTCAGTGCTCAGGGTGCTGGGTGCTCAGTACTCAGGGTGCTGGGTGATCAGTGCTCGGGGTGCTGGGTGCTCAGTGCTGAGTGTGCTGGGTGCTCAGTGCTCAGGGTGCTGGGTGCTCAGTACTCAGGGTGCTGGGTGCTCAGTGCTCGGGTTGCTCGGTGCTCAGTACTCAAGTGGCTGGGTGCTCAGTGCTCAGGGTGCTGGGTGCTCAGTGATCAGGGTGCTGGGTGCTCAGTACTCAGGGTGCTCGGTGCTCAGTACTCAGGGTTCTCAGTGCTCAGTACTCAGGGTGCTCGGTTCTCAGTACTCAGGGTGCTGGGTGCTCAGTGCTCAGGGTGCTCGATGCTCAGTACGTTGGGTGCTCACTACTCAGGGTGCTGCGTGCTCAGTGCTCAGGGTGCTGGGTGCTCAGTGCTCAGGGTGCTGGGTGCTCAGTGCTCAGGTTGCTGGGTGCTCAGTACTCAGGGTGCTGGGTGCTGAGTGCTCGGGGTGCTGGGTGCTCAGTGCTCAGGGTGCTGGGTGCTCAGTACTCAGGGTGTTGGTTGCCCAGTACTCGGGGTGATTTGTGCTCAGTACTCAGGGTGTTGGGTGCTCAGTACTCAGGGTGCTGGGTGCTCAGTACTCGGGTGCTGGGTGCTCAGTGCTCAGGGTGCTGGGTGCTCAGTGCTCAGGGTGCTGGGTGCTCAGTGCTCAGGGTGCTGGGTGCTCAGTACTCAGGGTGCTGGGTGCTCAGTGCTCGGAGTGCTGGGTGCTCAGTGCTCAGGGTGCTGGGTGCTCAGTACTCAGGGTGCTGGGTGCTCAGTACTCGGGGTGCTGTGTGCTCAGTACTCAGGGTGCTGGGTGCTCAGTACTCAGGGTGCTGGGTGCTCAGTGCTCAGGGTGCTGGGTGCTCAGTGCTCGGGGTGCTGGGTGCTCAGTGCTCAGTACTCAGTGTGCTGGGTGCTCAGTGCTCGGAGTGCTGCGTGCTCAGTGCTCAGTACTCAGGGTGCTGGGTGCTCAGTGCTCAGGGTGCTGTGTGCTCAGTGCTCAGGGTGCTGGGTGCTCAGTCCTCAGGGTGTTCATTGCTCAGGGTGCTGGGTGCTCAGTACTCAGGGTGCTGGGTGCTCAGTGCTCAGGGTGCTCGGTGCTCGGGGCGCTGGGTGCTCATTGCTCGGGGTGCTCGGAGCTCAGTACTCAGGGTGCTGGGTGCTCAGTGCTCGGGGTGCTCGGTTCTCAGTACTCAGGGTGCTGGGTGCTCAGTGCACAGGGTGCTCGATGCTCAGTATGTTGGGTGCTAACTACTCAGGGTGCTGCGTGCTCAGTGCTCAGGGTGCTGGGTGCTCAGTGCTCAGGGTGCTGGGTGCTCAGTGCTCAGGGTGCTGGGTGCTCAGTACTCAGGGTGCTGGGTGCTCAGTGCTCGGGGTGCTGGGTGCTCAGTGCTCAGGGTGCTGGGTGCTCAGTACTCAGGGTGTTGGTTGCCCAGTACTCGGGGTGCTTTGTGCTCAGTACTCAGGGTGCTGGGTGCTCAGTACTCAGGGTGCTGGGTGCTCAGTGCTCGGGGTGCTGGGTGCTCAGTGCTCAGTACTCAGGGTGCTGGGTGCTTAGTACTCGGGGTGCTGGATGCTCAGTGCTCAGTACTCAGGGTGCTGGGTGCTCAGTGCTCAGGGTGCTCGGTGCTCAGTACTCGGGGTGCTGGGTGCTCATTCTTGGGGTGCTGGGTGCTCAGTGCTCGGGGTGCTGCTTGCGCAGTACTCAGGGTGCTGGGTGCTCAGTGCTCAGGGTGCTGGGTGCTCAGTACTCAGGGTGCTGGGTGCTCAGTGCTCAGGGTGCTGGGTGCTCAGTACTCAGGGTGCTGGGCGCACAGTGCTCAGGGTGCTGGGTGCTCAGTACACAGGGTGCTGGGAGCTCAGTGCTCACGGTGATCCGTGCTCAGTACTCAGTGTGCTCAGTACTCAGGGTACTGGGTGCTCGGTGCTCGGGGTGCTGGGAGCTCAGTACTCAGGGTGCTGGGTGCTCAGTGCTCGGGGTGCTGGGTGCTCAGTGCTCAGGGTGATCGGTGCTCAGTACTGAGGGTGCTGGGTGCTCAGTGCTCAGGGTGCTGGGTGTTCAGTCCACAGGGTGCTCAGTGCTCAGGGTGCTGGGTGCTCAGTGCTCGGGGTGCTTGGTGCTCAGTGCTCGCGGTGCTGGGTGTTCAGTGCTCAGTGCTCAGGGTGCTGGTTGCTCAGTACTCAGGGTGCTGGATGCTCAGTATGTTGGGTGCTCACTACTCAGGGTGCTGCGTGCTCAGTGCTCAGGGTGCTGGGTGCTCAGTGCTCAGGGTGCTGGGTGCTCAGTGCTCAGGGTGCTGGGTGCTCAGTACTCAGGGTGCTGGGTGCTCAGTGCTCGGGGTGCTGGGTGCTCAGTGCTCAGGGTGCTGGGTGCTCAGTACTCAGGGTGCTGGGTGCTCAGTACTCGGGTGATGGGTTCTCAGTGCTCAGGGTGGTGGGTGCTCAGTGCTCGGGGTGCTGGGTGCTCAGTGCTCAGTACTCAGGGTGCTGGGTGCTCAATGCTCGGGTTGCTGCGTGCTCAGTGCTCAGTACTCAGGGTGCTGGGTGCTCAGTGCTCAGGGTGCGGTATGCTCAGTGCTCAGGGTGCTGGGTGCTCAGTCCTCAGGGTGTTCAGTGCTCAGGGTTCTGGGTGCTCAGTACTCAGGGTGCTGGGTGCTCAGTGCTCAGGGTGCTCGGTGCTCGGGGCGCTGGGTGCTCAGTGCTCGGGGTGCTCGGAGCTCAGAACTCAGTTTGCTGGGTGCTCAGTGCTCGGGGTGCTCGGTTCTCAGTACTCAGGGTGCTGGGTGCTCAGTGCTCAGGGTGCTCGATGCTCAGTACGTTGGGTGCTCACTACTCAGGGTGCTGCGTGCTCAGTGCTCAGGGTGCTGGGTGCTCAGTGCTCAGGGTGCTGGGTGCTCAGTGCTCGGGGTGCTGGGTGCTCAGTGCTCAGGGTGCTGGGTGCTCAGTACTCAGGGTGTTGGTTGCCCAGTACTCGGGGTGCTTTGTGCTCAGTACTCAGGGTGCTGGGTGCTCAGTACTCAGGGTGCTGGGTGCTCAGTACTCGGGTGCTGGGTGCTCAGTGCTCAGGGTGCTGGGTGCTCAGTGCTCAGGGTGCTGGGTGCTCAGTGCTCAGTACTCAGCGTGCTGGGTGCTTAGTACTCAGGGTGCTGTGTGCTCAGTGCTCAGTACTCAGGGTGCTGGGTGCTCAGTGCTCAGGGTGCTGGGTGCTCAGTGCTCAGGGTGCTGGGTGCTCAGTGCTCAGGGTGCTGGGTACTCAGTGCTCAGGGTGCTGGGTGCTCAGTGCTCGATGTGCTCGGTGCTCAGTACTCAGTGTGCTGGGTGCTCAGTGCTCAGTACTCGGGTGCTGGGTGCTCAGTGCTCAGGGTGCTGGGTGCTCAGTGCTCAGGGTGCTGGGTGCTCAGTGCTCAGGGTGCTGGGTGCTCAGTGCTCGGGGTGCTGGGTGCTCAGTGCTCAGGGTGCTGGGTGCTCAGTGCTCGATGTGCTCGGTGCTCAGTACTCAGTGTGCTGGGTGCTCAGTGCTCGAGGTGCTCAGTACTCAGGGTGCTGGGTGCTCAGTGCTCAGGGTGCTGTGTGCTCAGTACTCAGGCTGCTCGGTGCTTAGTACTCAGGGTGCTGGGTGCTCAGTACTCCGGGTGCTGGGTGCTCAGTGCTCGGGGTGCTCGGTGCTCAGTACTCAGTGCTCAGGGTGCTCAGTGCTCAGTGCTCAGGGTGCTGGGTGTTCAGTACTCAGGGTGCTGGGTGCTCAGTACTCAGGGTGCTGGGTGCTCAGTACTCGGGGTGCTCGGTGCTCTTTGCTCAGGGTGCTGGGTGCTCAGTACTCAGGGTGCTGGGTGCTCAGTACTCAGGGTGCTGGGTGCTCAGTGCTCAGGGTGCTGGGTACTCAGTGCTCAGGGTGCTCGGTGCTCAGTACTCGGGGTGCTGGGTGCTCATTCTCGGGGTGCTGGGTGCTCAGTGCTCGGGGTGCTGGGTGCGCAGTACTCAGGGTGCTGGGTGCTCAGTGCTCAGGGTGCTGGGTGCTCAGTACTCAGGGTGCTGGGTGCTCAGTGCTCAGGGTTCTGGGTGCTCAGTACTCAGGGTGCTGGGCGCACAGTGCTCAGGGTGATGGGTGCTCAGTACTCAGGGTGTTGGGAGCTCAGTGCTCAGGGTGATCGGTGCTCAGTACTCAGGGTGCTCAGTACTCAGGGTACTGGGTGCTCAGTGCTCGGGGTGCTGGGAGCTCAGTACACAGGGTGCTGGGTGCTCAGTGCTCGGGGTGCTGGGTGCTCAGTGCTCAGGGTGATCGGTGCTCAGTACTCAGGGTGCTGGGTGCTCAGTGCTCAGGGTGCTGGGTGTTCAGTCCACAGGTTGCTCAGTGCTCAGGGTGCTGGGTGCTCAGTGCTCGGGGTGCTGGGTGCTCAGTGCTCGGGGTGCTGGGTGTTCAGTGCTCAGTGCTCAGGGTGCTGGGTGCTCAGTGCTCAGTGCTCAGGGTGCTGGTTGCTCAGTACTCAGGGTGCTGGGTGCTCAGTACTCAGGGTGCTGGGTGCTCAGTGCTCAGGGTGCTGGGTGCTCAGTACTCAGGGTGCTTGGTGATCAGTGCTCGGGGTGCTGGGTGCTCAGTGCTCAGGGTGCTGGGTGCTCAGTGCTCAGGGTGCTAGGTGCTCAGTACTCAGGGTGCTGTGTGCTCAGTGCTCGGGTTGCTCGGTGCTCAGTACTCAAGGTGCTGGGTGCTCAGTGCTCAGGGTCCTGGGTGCTCAGTGATCAGCGTGCTGGGTGCTCAGTACTCAGGGTGCTCGGTGCTCAGTACTCAGGGTTCTCAGTGCTCAGTACTCAGGGTGCTGGGTGCTCAGTACTGAGGGTGCTCAGTGCTCAGTACTTAGGGTGCTTGGTGCTCAGTACTCAGGGTGCTCAGTGCTCAGTACTCGGTGTGCTGGGTGCTCAGTGCTCAGGGTGTTCAGTGCTCAGTGCTCAGGGTGCTGGGTGCTCAGTACTCAGGGTGCTGGGTGCTCAGTACTCAGGGTGCTGGGTGCTCAGTACTCGGGTGCTGGGTGCTCAGTGCTCAGGGTGCTGGGTGCTCAGTGCTCAGCGTGCTGGGTGCTCAGTGCTCGGGGTGCTCGGTGCTCAGTACGTTGGGTGCTCACTACTCAGGGTGCTGGGTGCTCAGTGCTCAGGGTGCTGGGTGCTCAGTGCTCAGGGTGCTGGGTGCTCAGTGCTCAGGGTGCTGGGTGCTCAGTACTCAGGGTGCTGGGTGCTCAGTGCTCGGGGTGCTGGGTGCTCAGTGCTCAGGGTGCTGGGTGCTCAGTACTCAGGGTGCTGGGTGCTCAGTACTCGGGGTGCTGTGTGCTCAGTACTCAGGGTGCTGGGTGCTCAGTACTCAGGGTGCTGGGTTGCTCAGTACTCGGGTGCTGGGTGCTCAGTGCTCAGGGTGCTGGGTGCTCAGTGCTCGGGGTGCTGGGTGCTCAGTGCTCAGTACTCAGGGTGCTGGGTGCTCAGTGCTCGGGTTGCTGCGTGCTCAGTGCTCAGTACTCAGGGTGCTGGGTGCTCAGTG
>NW_024544638.1:0-113228 GCF_018167655.1 Microtus oregoni | reverse complement strand
GGGTGCTGGGTGCTCAGTGCTCAGGGTGATCGGTGCTCAGTGCTCAGGGTGCTGGGTGCTCAGTACTCAGGGTGCTCAGTGCTCAAGGTGCTGGGTGCTCAGTGCTCGGGGTGCTCGGTGCTCAGTACTCAGGGTGCTGAGTGCTCAGTACTCAGGGTGCTGGGGTGCTCAGTACTCAGGGTGCTGGGTGCTCAGTACTCAGGGTGCTGGGTGATCAGTGCTCCAGGGTGCTGGGTGCTCAGTGCTCGGGTGCTGGGTGCTCAGTGCTCAGGGTGCTGGGTGCTCAGTGCTCATGGTGCTGGGTGCTCACTTCTCAGGGTGCTGGGTGCTCAGTGCTCGGGGTGCTCGGTGCTCAGTATTCAAGGTGCTGGGTGCTCAGTGCTCAGGGTGCTGGGTGCTCAGTCCTCGGGGTGCACCGTGCTCAGTGATCAGGGTGCTGGGTGCTCAGTACTCAGGGTGCTCGGTGCTCAGTACTCAGGGTTCTCAGTGCTCAGTACTCAGGGTGCTGGGTGCTCAGTGCTCAGGGTGGTGGGGTGCTCAGTACTCAGGGTGCTCGGTGCTCAGTACTCGGGGTGCTTGGTGCACAGTACTCAGGGTGCTCAGTGCTCAGTACTCGGGGTGCTGGGTGCTCATTGCTCAGGGTGCTCAGTGCTCAGTGCTCGGTGTGTTGTGTGCTCAGTGCTCAGGGTGCTGGGTGCTCAGTGCTCAGTACTCAGTGCTCAGGGTGCTGGGTGCTCAGTACTCAGGGTGCTGGGTGCTGAGTGCTCGGGTTGCTGGGTGCTCAGTACTCAGGGTGCTCGGTGCACAGTGCTCAGGGTACTGGGTGCTCAGTGCTCAGGGTGCTCGGTGCTCAGTACTCAGGGTGCTGGGTGCTCAGTGCTCAGGGTGCTGGGTGCTCAGTACTCAGGGTGCTGGGTGCTCAGTACTCAGGGTGCTCGGGTGCTCAGTGCTCAGGGTGCTGGGTGCTCAGTACTCGGGGTGCTGGGTGCTCAGTACTCAGGGTGCTGGGTGCTCAGTGCTCAGGGTGCTGGGTGCTCAGTGCTCGGGGTGCTGGGTGCTCAGTACTCGGGGTGCTGGGTGCTCAGTGCTCAGGGTGCTGGGTCTCAGTGCTCGGGGTACTGGGTACTCAGTGCTCAGTACACAGGGTGCTGGGTCTCAGTGCTCGGGGTACTGGGTACTCAGTGCTCAGTGCTCAGGGTGCTCTGTCCTCAGTGCTCGGGGTGCTGGGTGCTCAGTACTCAGGGTGCTGGGTGCTCAGTGCTCAGGGTGCTGGGTTCTCAGTACTCAGTGTGCTGGGTGCTCAGTTCTCAGGGTGCTGGGTGCTCAGTACTCAGGGTGCTCGGTGCTCAGTACTCAGGGTGCAGGGTGCTCAGTGCTCAGGGTGCTGGGTCCTCAGTGCTTGGGGTACTGGGTGCTCAGTGCTCAGGGTGCTGGGTGCTCAGTACTCAGGGTGCTGGGTGCTCAGTACTCGGGGTGCTGGGTGCTCAGTACTCAGGGAGCTGGGTGCTCAGTACTCATGGTGCTGGGTGCTCAGTACTCGGGTGCTGGGTGCTCAGTGCTCAGGGTGCTGGGTGCTCAGTGCTCGGGGTGCTGGGTGCTCAGTGCTCAGTACTCAGGGTGCTGGGTGCTCAGTGCTCGGGGTGCTGGGTGCTCAGTTCTCAGTACTCAGGGTGCTGGGTGCTCAGTGCTCAGGGTGCTGGGTGCTCAGTGCTCAGGGTGCTGGGTGCTCAGTGCTCAGGGTGCTGGGTACTCAGTGCGCAGGGTGCTGGGTGCTCAGTACTCGGGTGCTGGGTGCTCAGTGCTCAGGGTGCTGGGTGATCAGTGCTCGGGGTGCTGGGTGATCAGTACTCGGATGCTGGGTGCTCAGTGCTCAGGGTGCTGGGTGCTCAGTGCTCGGGGTGCTGGGTGCTCAGTGCTCAGTACTCAGGGTGCTGGGTGCTCAGTGCTCGGGGTGCTGGATGCTCAGTGCTCAGTACTCAGGGTGCTGGGTGCTCAGTGCTCAGGGTGCTGGGTGCTCAGTGCTCAGGGTGCTGGGTTCTCAGTGCTCAGGGTGCTGGGTACTCAGTGCTCAGGGTGCTGGGTACTCAGTGCTCGGGGTGCAGGGTGCTCAGTACTCAGGGTGCTGGGTGCTCAGTACTCAGGGTGCTCAGTGCTCAGTACACAGGGTGCTCAGTGCTCAGTACTCAGGGTGCTCAGTGCTCAGGGTGCTGGGTGCTCAGTGCTCGGGGTGCTGGGTGCTCAGTCCTCAGGGTGCTGGGTGCTCAGTGCTCAGGGTGCTGGGTGCTCAGTGATCGGGGTGATGGGTGCTGAGTGCTCAGGGTGCTGGGTGCTCAGTGCTCGGGGTGCTCGGTGCTCAGTGCTCAGGGTCCTGGGTGCTCAGTACTCAGGGTGCTGGGTGCTTAGTACTCAGGGTGCTCAGTGCTCAGTACACAGGGTGCTGGGTGCTCAGTGCTCGGGGTGCTGGGTGCTCAGTGCTCAGGGTGCTGGGTGCTCAGTGCTCGGGGTGCTGGGTGCTCAGTGCTGAGGGTGCTGGCTACTCAGTGCTCAGGGTGCTGGGTGCTCAGTACTCAGGGTGCTAGGTGCTCAGTACTCAGGGTGCTCAGTGCTCAGTACTCAGCGTGCTGGGTGCTCAGTGCTCAGGGTCCTCGGTGCTCAGTACTCAGGGTGCTCAGTGCTCAGTACTCAGCGTGCTTTGTGCTCAGTGCTCAGGGTGCTGGGTGCTCAGTACTCAGGGTGCTGGGTGCTCAGTACTCATGGTGCTGGGTGCTCAGTACTCAGGGTGCTGTGTGCTCAGTGCTCGGGGTGCTCGGTGATCAGTACTCAGGGTGCTGGGTGCTCAGTGCTCAGGGTGCTGGGTACTCAGTGCTCAGGGTGCTGGGTGCTCAGTGCTCAGGGTGCTGGGTGCTCAGTTCTCAGGGTGCTGGGTGATCAGTGCTCGGGGTCCTGGGTACTCAGTGCTTGGGGTGCTGGGTGCTCAGTACTCAGGGTGTTCGGTACTCAGTTCTCAGGGTGCTCAGTGCTCAATACTCAGGGTGCTGGTTGCTCAGTGCTCGGGGTGCTCGGTGCTCAGTACTCAGGGTGCTGGGTGCTCAGTACTCAGGGTGCTGGGTGCTCAGTACTCAGGGTGCTGGGTGCTCAGTACTCAGGGTGCTGGGTTCTCAGTGCTCAAGGTGCTGGGTGCTCAGTACTCAGGGTGCTGGGTGCTCAGTACTCAGGGTGCTCCGTGCTCAGTACTCAGGGTGCTGGGTGCTCAGTGCTCAGGGTGCTGGGTACTCAGTACTCAGGGTGCTGGGTGCTCAGTACTCAGGGTGCTGGGTGCTCAGTGCTCAGGGTGCTGGGTGCTCAGTGCTCAGGGTGCTGGGTGCTCAGTACTCAGGGTGCTGGGTGCTCAGTGCTAAGGTGATCGGTGCTCAGTACTCAGGGTGCTCAGTACTCAGGGTGCTGGGTGCTCAGTGCTCAGGGTGCTGGGTGCTCAGTCCTCAGGGTGCTCAGTGCTCAGGGTGCTGGGTGCTCAGTGCTCGGGGTGCTGGGTGCTCAGTACTCAGGGTGCTCAGTTCTCAGGGTGCTGGGTGCTCAGTGCTCGGGATGCTGGGTGCTCAGTGCTCAGGGTGATCGGTGCTCAGTACTCAGGGTGCTGGGTGCTCAGTACTCGGGGTGCTGGGTGCTCAGTACTCAGGGTGCTGGGTGCTCAGTCCTCAGGGTGCTCAGTGCTCAGGGTGCTGGGTGCTCAGTACTCAGGGTGCTGAGTGCTCAGTACTCAGGGTGCTGGGAGCTCAGTACTCAGGGGTGCTGGGTGCTCAGTGCTCGGGGTGTTGGGTGCTCAGTGTTCAGGGTGCTCAGTGCTCATTACTCAGGGTGCTGGGTGCTCAGTACTCAGTGCTCAGGAAGCTGGGTGCTCAGTGCTCAGGGTGCTGGGTGCTCAGTGCTCAGGGTGCTCAGTGCTCAGTGCTCAGTACTCAGGGTGCTTGGTGCTCAGTACTCAGGGTGCTGGGTGCTCAGTGCTCTTGATACCTGGTGCTCAGTGCTCGGGGTGCTCGGTGCTCAGTACTCAGGGTGCTGAGTGCTCAGTGCTCAGGGTGCTGGGTGCTCAGTGCTCAGGGTGCTGGGTGCTCAGTACTCAGGGTGCTGGGTGCTCAGTGCTCAGCGTGCTTGATGCTCAGTACTAAGGGTGCTGGGTGCTCAGTGCTCAGGGTGCTGGGTGCTCAGTGCTCGGGGTGCTGGGTGCTCCGTACTCAGGGTGCTGGGTGCTCAGTACTCGGGGTGCTGGGTGCTCAGTGCTCAGCGTGCTGGGTGCTCAGTACTCAGGGTGCTCGGTGCTCAGTACTCAGGGTGCTGGTTTCCCAGTACTCAGGGTGCTGGGTGCACAGTGCTAGGGGTGCTGGGTGCTCATTGCTCGGGGTCTGGGTGCTCCGTACTCAGGGTGCTGGGTGCTCAGTACTCAGGGTGCTCTGTGCTCAGTGCTCAGGGTGCTGGGTGCTCAGTGCTCTGGGTGCTGGGTGCTCCGTGCTCAGCGTGCTGGGTGCTCAGTGCTCAGGGTGCTGGGTGCTCAGTGATCGGGGTGATGGGTGCTGAGTGCTCAGGGTGCTGGGTGCTCAGTGCTCGGGGTGCTCGGTGCTCAGTGCTCAGGGTCCTGGGTGCTCAGTACTCAGGGTGCTGGGTGCTTAGTACTCAGGGTGCTCAGTGCTCAGTACACAGGGTGCTGGGTGCTCAGTGCTCGGGGTGCTGGGTGCTCAGTGCTCAGTACTCAGGGTGATTGGGTGCTCAGTGCTCAGGGTGCTGGGTGCTCAGTACTCAGCGTGCTGGGTGCTCAGTACTCAGGGTGCTGGGTGCTCAGTGCTCAGGGTGCTGGGTGCTCAGTGCTCAGGGTGCTGGGTGCCCAGTGCTCGGGGAGCTCGGTGCTCAGAACTCAGGGTGCTGGGTGCTCAGTACTCAGGGTGCTGGGTGCTCATTCTCGGGGTGCTGGGTGCTCAGTGCTCGGGGTGCTGTGTGCTCAGTACTCAGGGTGCTGGGGGCTCAGTACTCAGGGTGCTGGGTGCTCAGTACTCAGGGTGCTCGGTTCTCAGTACTCAGGGTGCTGGGTGCTCATTCTCGGGGTGCTGGGTGCTCAGTGCTCGGGGTGCTGGGTGCTCAGTACTCAGGGTGCTGGGGGCTCAGTACTCAGGTTGCTGGGTGCTCAGTACTCAGGGTGATGTGTTCTCAGTACTCAGGGTGCTGGGTGCTCAGTGCTCGGGGTGCTGTGTGCTCAGTTCTCGGGGTGCTCAGTACTCAGGGTGCTGGGTGCTCAGTACTCAGGGTGCTGGGTGCTCAGTGCTCGGGGTGCTCGGTGCTCAGTACTCGGGGTGCTGGGTGCTCAGTACTCGGGGTGCTGGGTGCTCAGTGCTCAGGGTGCTGTGTGCTCAGTGCTCGGGGTGCTAGGTGCTCAGTGCTGAGGGTGCTGGCTACTCAGTGCTCAGGGTGCTGGGTGCTCAGTACTCAGGGTGCTAGGTGCTCAGTACTCAGGGTGCTCAGTGCTCAGTACCCAGCGTGCTTTGTGCTCAGTGCTCAGGGTGCTGGGTGCTCAGTACTCAGGGTGCTGGGTGCTCAGTACTCATGGTGCTGGGTGCTCAGTACTCAGGGTGCTGTGTGCTCAGTGCTCGGGGTGCTCGGTGATCAGTACTCAGGGTGCTGGGTGCTCAGTGCTCAGGGTGCTGGGTACTCAGTGCTCAGGGTGCTGGGTGCTCAGTGCTCAGGGTGCTGGGTGCTCAGTGCTCAGGGTGCTGGGTGATCAGTGCTCGGGGTCCTGGGTACTCAGTGCTTGGGGTGCTGGGTGCTCAGTACTCAGGGTGTTCGGTACTCAGTTCTCAGGGTGCTCAGTGCTCAATACTCAGGGTGCTGGTTGCTCAGTGCTCGGGGTGCTCGGTGCTCAGTACTCAGGGTGCTGGGTGCTCAGTGCTCAGGGTGCTGGGTGCTCATTACTCAGGGTGCTGGGTGCTCAGTACTCAGGGTGCTGGGTTCTCAGTGCTCAGGGTGCTGGGTGCTCAGTACTCAGGGTGCTGGGTGCTCAGTAATCAGGGTGCTCCGTGCTCAGTACTCAGGGTGCTGGGTGCTCAGTGCTCAGGGTGCTGGGTACTCAGTACTCAGGGTGCTGGGTGCTCAGTACTCAGGGTGCTGGGTGCTCAGTGCTCAGTGTGCTGGGTGCTCAGTGCTCAGGGTGCTGGGTGCTCAGTACTCAGGGTGCTGGGTGCTCAGTGCTAAGGTGATCGGTGCTCAGTACTCAGGGTGCTCAGTACTCAGGGTGCTGGGTGCTCAGTGCTCAGGGTGCTGGGTGCTCAGTCCTCAGGGTGCTCAGTGCTCAGGGTGCTGGGTGCTCAGTGCTCGGGGTGCTGGGTGCTCAGTACTCAGGGTGCTCAGTACTCAGGGTGCTGAGTGCTCAGTGCTCGGGATGCTGGGTGCTCAGTGCTCAGGGTGATCGGTGCTCAGTACTCAGGGTGCTGGGTGCTCAGTACTCGGGGTGCTGGGTGCTCAGTACTCAGGGTGCTGGGTGCACAGTCCTCAGGGTGTTCAGTGCTCAGGGTGCTGGGTGCTCAGTACTCAGGGTGCTGAGTGCTCAGTACTCAGGGTGCTGGGTGCTCAGTACTCAGGGTGCTGGGTGCTCAGTGCTCGGGGTGTTGGGTGCTCAGTGTTCAGGGTGCTCAGTGCTCATTACTAAGGGGGCTGGGTGCTCAGTACTCAGTGCTCAGGATGCTGGGTGCTCAGTGCTCAGGGTGCTGGGTGCTCAGTGCTCAGGGTGCTCAGTGCACAGTGCTCAGTACTCAGGGTGCTTGGTGCTCAGTACTCAGGGTGCTGGGTGCTCAGTGCTCGGGGTACCTGGTGCTCAGTGCTCGGGGTGCTCGGTGCTCAGTACTCAGGGTGCTGAGTGCTCAGTGCTCAGGGTGCTGGGTGCTCAGTGCTCAGGGTGCTGGGTGCTCAGTACTCAGGGTGCTGGGTGCTCAGTGCTCAGCGTGCTTGATGCTCAGTAGGAAGGGTGCTGGGTGCTCAGTGCTCAGGGTGCTGGGTGCTCAGTGCTCAGGGTGCTGGGTGCTCCGTACTCAGGGTGCTGGGTGCTCAGTACTCGGGGTGCTGGGTGCTCAGTGCTCAGCGTGCTGGGTGCTCAGTACTCAGGGTGCTCGGTGCTCAGTACTCAGGGTGCTGGGTTCTCAGTACTCAGGGTGCTGGGTGCACAGTGCTAGGGGTGCTGGGTGCTCAGTGCTCGGGGTCTGGGTGCTCAGTACTCAGGGTGCTGGGAGCTCAGTACTCAGGGTGCTCTGTGCTCAGTGCTCAGGGTGCTGGGTGCTCAGTGCTCTGGGTGCTGGGTGCTCCGTGCTCAGGGTGCTGGGTGCTCAGTGCTCAGGGTGCTGGGTGCTCAGTGATCGGGGTGATGGGTGCTGAGTGCTCAGGGTGCTGGGTGCTCAGTGCTCGGGGTGCTCGGTGCTCAGTGCTCAGGGTCCTGGGTGCTCAGTACTCAGGGTGCTGGGTGCTTAGTACTCAGGGTGCTCAGTGCTCAGTACACAGGGTGCTGGGTGCTCAGTGCTCGGGGTGCTGGGTGCTCAGTGCTCAGTACTCAGGGTGATTGGGTGCTCAGTGCTCAGGGTGCTGGGTGCTCAGTACTCAGCGTGCTGGGTGCTCAGTACTCAGGGTGCTGGGTGCTCAGTGCTCAGGGTGCTGGGTGCTCAGTGCTCAGGGTGCTGGGTGCCCAGTGCTCGGGGAGCTCGGTGCTCAGAACTCAGGGTGCTGGGTGCTCAGTACTCAGGCTGCTGGGTGCTCATTCTCGGGGTGCTGGGTGCTCAGTGCTCGGGGTGCTGGGTGCTCAGTACTCAGGGTGCTGGGGGCTCAATACTCAGGGTGCTGGGTGCTCAGTACTCAGGGTGCTCGGTTCTCAGTAATCAGGGTGCTGGGTGCTCATTCTCGGGGTGCTGGGTGCTCAGTGCTCGGGGTGCTGGGTGCTCAGTACTCAGGGTGCTGGGGGCCCAGTACTCAGGTTGCTGGGTGCTCAGTACTCAGGGTGATGTGTTCTCAGTACTCAGGGTGCTGGGTGCTCAGTGCTCGGGGTGCTGTGTGCTCAGTTCTCGGGGTGCTCAGTACTCAGGGTGCTGGGTGCTCAGTACTCAGGGTGCTGGGTGCTCAGTGCTCGGGGTGCTCGGTGCTCAGTACTCGGTGCTGGGTGCTCAGTACTCGGGGTGCTGGGTGCTCAGTGCTCAGGGTGCTGGGTGCTCAGTGCTCGGGGTGCTGGGTGCTCATTGCTGAGGGTGCTGGCTACTCAGTGCTCAGGGTGCTGGGTGCTCAGTACTCAGGGTGCTAGGTGCTCAGTACTCAGGGTGCTCAGTGCTCAGTACTCAGCGTGCTGGGTGCTCAGTGCTCAGGGTCATCGGTGCTCAGTACTCAGGGTGCTCAGTGCTCAGTACTCAGCGTGATTTGTGCTCAGTGCTCAGGGTGCTGGGTGCTCAGTACTCAGGGTGCTGGGTGCTCAGTACTCATGGTGCTGGGTGCTCAGTACTCAGGGTGCTGTGTGCTCAGTGCTCGGGGTGCTCGGTGATCAGTACTCAGGGTACTCTGTGCTCAGTGCTCAGGGTGCTGGGTACTCAGTGCTCAGGGTGCTGGGTGCTCAGTGCTCAGGGTGCTGGGTGCTCAGTGCTCAGGGTGCTGGGTGATCAGTGCTCGGGGTCCTGGGTACTCAGTGCTTGGGGTGCTGGGTGCTCAGTACTCAGGGTGTTCGGTACTCAGTTCTCAGGGTGCTCAGTGCTCAATACTCAGGGTGCTGGTTGCTCAGTGCTCGGGGTGCTCGGTGCTCAGTACTCAGGGTGCTGGGTGCTCAGTACTCAGGGTGCTGGGTGCTCAGTACTCAGGGTGCTGGGTGCTCAGTACTCAGGGTGCTGGGATCTCAGTGCTCAAGGTGCTGGGTGCTCAGTACTCAGGGTGCTGGGTGCTCAGTACTCAGGGTGCTCCGTGCTCAGTACTCAGGTTGCTGGGTGCTCAGTGCTCAGGGTGCTGGGTACTCAGTACTCAGGGTGCTGGGTGCTCAGTACTCAGGGTGCTGGGTGCTCAGTGCTCAGGGTGCTGGGTGCTCAGTGCTCAGGGTGCTGGCTGCTCAGTACTCAGGGTGCTGGGTGCTCAGTGCTAAGGTGATCGGTGCTCAGTACTCAGGGTGCTCAGTACTCAGGGTGCTGGGTGCTCAGTGCTCAGGGTGCTGGGTGCTCAGTCCTCAGGGTGCTCAGTGCTCAGGGTGCTGGGTGCTCAGTGCTCGGGGTGCTGGGTGCTCAGTACTCAGGGTGCTCAGTACTCAGGGTGCTGGGTGCTCAGTGCTCGGGATGCTGGGTGCTCAGTGCTCAGGGTGATCGGTGCTCAGTACTCAGGGTGCTGGGTGCTCAGTACTCGGGGTGCTGGTTGCTCAGTACTCAGGGTGCTGGGTGCTCAGTCCTCAGGGTGCTCAGTGCTCAGGGTGCTGGGTGCTCAGTACTCAGGGTGCTGAGTGCTCAGTACTCAGGGTGCTGGGTGCTCAGTACTCAGGGTGCTGGGTGCTCAGTGCTCGGGGTGTTGGGTGCTCAGTGTTCAGGGTGCTCAGTGCTCATTACTCAGGGTGCTGGGTGCTCAGTACTCAGTGCTCAGGATGCTGGGTGCTCAGTGCTCAGGGTGCTGGGTGCTCAGTGCTCAGGGTGCTCAGTGCTCAGTGCTCAGTACTCAGGGTGCTTGGTGCTCAGTACTCAGGGTGCTGGGTGCTCAGTGCTCGGGGTACCTGGTGCTCAGTGCTCGGGGTGCTCGGTGCTCAGTACTCAGGGTGCTGAGTGCTCAGTGCTCAGGGTGCTGGGTGCTCAGTGCTCAGGGTGCTGGGTGCTCAGTACTCAGGGTGCTGGGTGCTCAGTGCTCAGCGTGCTTGATGCTCAGTACTAAGGGTGCTGGGTGCTCAGTGCTCAGGGTGCTGGGTGCTCAGTGCTTGGGGAGCTGGGTGCTCCGTACTCAGGGTGCTGGGTGCTCAGTACTCGGGGTGCTGGGTGCTCAGTTCTCAGCGTGCTGGGTGCTCAGTACTCAGGGTGCTCGGTGCTCAGTACTCAGGGTGCTGGGTTCTCAGTACGCAGGGTGCTGGGTGCACAGTGCTAGGGGAGCTGGGTGCTCAGTGCTCGGGGTCTGGGTGCTCAGTACTCAGGGTGCTGGGTGCTCAGTACTCAGGGTGCTCTGTGCTCAGTGCTCAGGGTGCTGGGTGCTCAGTGCTCTGGGTGCTGGGTGCTCCGTGCTCAGGGTGCTGGGTGCTCAGTGCTCAGGGTGCTGGGTGCTCAGTGATCGGGGTGATGGGTGCTGAGTGCTCAGGGTGCTGGGTGCTCAGTGCTCGGGGTGCTCGGTGCTCAGTGCTCAGGGTCCTGGGTGCTCAGTACTCAGGGTGCTGGGTTCTTAGTACTCAGGGTGCTCAGTGCTCAGTACACAGGGTGCTGGGTGCTCAGTGCTCGGGGTGCTGGGTGCTCAGTGCTCAGTACTCAGGGTGATTGGGTGCTCAGTGCTCAGGGTGCTGGGTGCTCACTACTCAGAGTGCTGGGTGCTCAGTACTCAGGGTGCTGGGTGCTCAGTGCTCAGGGTGCTGGGTGCCCAGTGCTCGGGAGCTCGGTGCTCAGAACTCAGGGTGCTGGCTGCTCAGTACTCAGGGTGCTGGGTGCTCATTCTCGGGGTGCTGGGTGCTCAGTGCTCGGGGTGCTGTGTGCTCAGTACTCAGGATGGTGGGGGCTCAGTACTCAGGGTGCTGGCTGCTCAGTACTCAGGGTGCTGGGTGCTCATTCTCGGGGTGCTGGGTGCTCAGTGCTCGGGGTGCTGTGTGCTCAGTACTCAGGATGGTGGGGGCTCAGTACTCAGGGTGTTGGGTGCTCAGTACTCAGGGTGCTCGGTTCTCAGTACTCAGGGTGCTGGGTGCTCATTCTCGGGGTGCTGGGTGCTCAGTGCTCGGGGTGCTGGGTGCTCAGTACTCAGGGTGCTGGGGGCTCAGTACTCAGGTTGCTGGGTGCTCAGTAATCAGGGTGATGTGTTCTCAGTACTCAGGGTGCTGGGTGCTCAGTGCTCGGGGTGCTGTGTGCTCAGTTCTCGGGGTGCTCAGTACTCAGGGTGCTGGGTGCTCAGTACTCAGGGTGCTGGGTGCTCAGTGCTCGGGGTGCTCGGTGCTCAGTACTCGGGGTGCTGGGTGCTCAGTACTCGGGGTGCTGGGTGCTCAGTGCTCAGGGTGCTGGGTGCTCAGTGCTCGGGGTGCTGGGTGCTCAGTGCTGAGGGTGCTGGCTACTCAGTGCTCAGGGTGCTGGGTGCTCAGTACTCAGGGTGCTAGGTGCTCAGTACTCAGGGTGCTCAGTGCTCAGTACTCAGCGTGCTGGGTGCTCAGTGCTCAGGGTCCTCGGTGCTCAGTACTCAGGGTGCTCAGTGCTCAGTACTCAGCGTGCTTTGTGCTCAGTGCTCAGGGTGCTGGGTGCTCAGTACTCAGGGTGCTGGGTGCTCAGTACTCATGGTGCTGGGTGCTCAGTACTCAGGGTGCTGTGTGCTCAGTGCTCGGGGTGCTCGGTGATCAGTACTCAGGGTGCTGGGTGCTCAGTGCTCAGGGTGCTGGGTACTCAGTGCTCAGGGTGCTGGGTGCTCAGTGCTCAGGGTGCTGGGTGCTCAGTGCTCAGGGTGCTGGGTGATCAGTGCTCGGGGTCCTGGGTACTCAGTGCTTGGGGTGCTGGGTGCTCAGTACTCAGGGTGTTCGGTACTCAGTTCTCAGGGTGCTCAGTGCTCAATACTCAGGGTGCTGGTTGCTCAGTGCTCGGGGTGCTCGGTGCTCAGTACTCAGGGTGCTGGGTGCTCAGTACTCAGGGTGCTGGGTGCTCAGTACTCAGGGTGCTGGGTGCTCAGTACTCAGGGTGCTGGGTTCTCAGTGCTCAGGGTGCTGGGTGCTCAGTACTCAGGGTGCTGGGTGCTCAGTACTCAGGGTGCTCCGTGCTCAGTACTCAGGGTGCTGGGTGCTCAGTGCTCAGGGTGCTGGGTACTCAGTACTCAGGGTGCTGGGTGCTCAGTACTCAGGGTGCTGGGTGCTCAGTGCTCAGGGTGCTGGGTGCTCAGTGCTCAGGGTGCTGGGTGCTCAGTACTCAGGGTGCTGGCTGCTCAGTGCTAAGGTGATCGGTGCTCAGTACTCAGGGTGCTCAGTACTCAGGGTGCTGGGTGCTCAGTGCTCAGGGTGCTGGGTGCTCAGTCCTCAGGGTGCTCACTGCTCAGGGTGCTGGGTGCTCAGTGCTCGGGGTGCTGGGTGCTCAGTACTCAGGGTGCTCAATTCTCAGGGTGCTGGGTGCTCAGTGCTCGGGATGATGGGTGCTCAGTGCTCAGGGTGATCGGTGCTCAGTACTCAGGGTGCTGGGTGCTCAGTACTCGGGGTGCTGGGTGCTCAGTACTCAGGGTGCTGGGTGCTCAGTCCTCAGGGTGCTCAGTGCTCAGGGTGCTGGGTGCTCAGTACTCAGGGTGCTGAGTGCTCAGTACTCACGGTGCTGGGTGCTCAGTACTCAGGGTGCTGGGTGCTCAGTGCTCGGGGTGTTGGGTGCTCAGTGTTCACGGTGCTCAGTGCTCATTACTCAGGGTGCTGGGTGCTCAGTACTCAGTGCTCAGGATGCTGGGTGCTCAGTGCTCAGGGTGCTGGGTGCTCAATGCTCAGGGTGCTCAGTGCTCAGTACTCAGGGTGCTTGGTGCTCAGTACTCAGGGTGCTGGGTGCTCAGTGCTCGGGGTACCTGGTGCTCAGTGCTCGGGGAGCTCGGTGCTCAGTACTCAGGGTGCTGAGTGCTCAGTGCTCAGGGTGCTGGGTGCTCAGTGCTCAGGGTGCTGGGTGCTCAGTACTCAGGGTGCTGGGTGCTCAGTGCTCAGCGTGCTTGATGCTCAGTACTAAGGGTGCTGGGTGCTCAGTGCTCAGGGTGCTGGGTGCTCAGTGCTCGGGGTGCTGGGTGCTCCGTACTCAGGGTGCTGGGTGCTCAGTACTCGGGGTGCTGGGTGCTCAGTGCTCAGCGTGCTGGGTGCTCAGTACTCAGGGTGCTCGGTGCTCAGTACTCAGGGTGCTGGGTTCTCAGTACTCAGGGTGCTGGGTGCACAGTGCTAGGGGTGCTGGGTGCTCAGTGCTCGGGGTCTGGGTGCTCAGTACTCAGGGTGCTGGGTGCTCAGTACTCAGGGTGCTCTGTGCTCAGTGCTCAGGGTGCTGGGTGCTCAGTGCTCTGGGTGCTGGGTGCTCCGTGCTCAGGGTGCTGGGTGCTCAGTCCTCAGGGTGCTGGGTGCTCAGTGATCGGGGTGATGGGTGCTGAGTGCTCAGGGTGGTGGGTGCTCAGTGCTCGGGGTGCTCGGTGCTCAGTGCTCAGGGTCCTGGGTGCTCAGTACTCAGGGTGCTGGGTGCTTAGTACTCAGGGTGCTCAGTGCTCAGTACACAGGGTGCTGGGTGCTCAGTGCTCGGGGTGCTGGGTGCTCAGTGCTCAGTACTCAGGGTGATTGGGTGCTCAGTGCTCAGGGTGCTGGGTGCTCAGTACTCAGCGTGCTGGGTGCTCAGTACTCAGGGTGCTGGGTGCTCAGTGCTCAGGGTGCTGGGTGCTCAGTGCTCAGGGTGCTGGGTGCCCAGTGCTCGGGGAGCTCGGTGCTCAGAACTCAGGGTGCTGGGTGCTCAGTACTCAGGGTGCTGGGTGCTCATTCTCGGGGTGCTGGGTGCTCAGTGCTCGGGGTGCTGGGTGCTCAGTACTCAGGGTGCAGGGGGCTCAGTACTCAGGGTGCTCAGTACTCAGGGTGCTGGGTGCTCAGTGCTCGGGGTGCTCGGAGCTCAGTACTCAGGGTGCTGGGTGCTCAGTGCTCGGGGTGCTCGGTGCTCAGTACTCAGGGTGCTGGGTGCTCAGTGCTCGGGGTGCTGGGTGCTCAGTGCTCAGTACTCAGGGTGCTGGGTGCTCAGTGCTCAGGGTGCTGTGTGCTCAGTGCTCAGGGTGCTGGGTTCTCAGTACTCAGGGTGCTGGGGGCTCAGTACTCAGGTTGCTGGGTGCTCAGTACTCAGGGTGATGTGTTCTCAGTACTCAGGGTGCTGGGTGCTCAGTGCTCGTGGTGATGTGTGCTCAGTTCTCGGGGTGCTCAGTACTCAGGGTGCTGGGTGCTCAGTACTCAGGGTTCTGGGTGCTCAGTGCTCGGGGTGCTCGGTGCTCAGTACTCGGGGTGCTGGGTGCTCAGTACTCAGGGTGCTGGGTGCTCAGTGCTCAGGGTGCTGGGTGCTCAGTGCTCGGGGTGCTGGGTGCTCAGTGCTGAGCGTGCTGGCTACTCAGTGCTCAGGGTGCTGGGTGCTCAGTACTCAGGGTGCTAGGTGCTCAGTACTCAGGGTGCTCAGTGCTCAGTACTCAGCGTGCTGGGTGCTCAGTGCTCAGGGTCCTCGGTGCTCAGTACTCAGGGTGCTCAGTGCTCAGTACTCAGCGTGCTTTGTGCTCAGTGCTCAGGGTGCTGGGTGCTCAGTACTCAGGGTGCTGGGTGCTCAGTACTCATGGTGCTGGGTGCTCAGTACTCAGGGTGCTGTGTGCTCAGTGCTCGGGGTGCTCGGTGATCAGTACTCAGGGTGCTGGGTGCTCAGTGCTCAGGGTGCTGGGTACTCAGTGCTCAGGGTGCTGGGTGCTCAGTGCTCAGGGTGCTGGGTGCTCAGTGCTCAGGGTGCTGGGTGATCAGTGCTCGGGGTCCTGGGTACTCAGTGCTTGGGGTGCTGGGTGCTCAGTACTCAGGGTGTTCGGTACTCAGTTCTCAGGGTGCTCAGTGCTCAATACTCAGGGTGCTGGTTGCTCAGTGCTCGGGGTGCTCGGTGCTCAGTACTCAGGGTGCTGGGTGCTCAGTACTCAGGGTGCTGGGTGCTCAGTACTCAGGGTGCTGGGTGCTCAGTACTCAGGGTGCTGTGTTCTCAGTGCTCAGGGTGCTGGGTGCTCAGTACTCAGGGTGCTTTGTGCTCAGTACTCAGGGTGCTCCGTGCTCAGTACTCAGGGTGCTGGGTGCTCAGTGCTCAGGGTGCTGGGTACTCAGTACTCAGGGTGCTGGGTGCTCAGTACTCAGGGTGCTGTGTGCTCAGTGCTCAGGGTGCTGGGTGCTCAGTGCTCAGGGTGCTGGGTGCTCAGTACTCAGGGTGCTGGGTGCTCAGTGCTAAGGTGATCGGTGCTCAGTACTAAGGGTGCTCAGTACTCAGGGTGCTGGGTGCTCAGTGCTCAGGGTGCTGGGTGCTCAGTCCTCAGGGTGCTCAGTGCTCAGGGTGCTGGGTGCTCAGTGCTCGGGGTGCTGGGTGCTCAGTACTCAGGGTGCTCAGTACTCAGGGTGCTGGGTGCTCAGTGCTCGGGATGCTGGGTGCTCAGTGCTCAGGGTGATCGGTGCTCAGTACTCAGGATGCTGGGTGCTCAGTACTCAGGGTGCTGGGTGCTCAGTCCTCAGGGTGCTCAGTGCTCTGGGTGCTGGGTGCTCAGTACTCAGGGTGCTGTGTTCTCAGTACTCAGGGTGCTGGGTGCACAGTGCTAGGGGTGCTGGGTGCTCAGTGCTCGGGGTCTGGGTGCTCAGTACTCAGGGTGCTGGGTGCTCAGTACTCAGGGTGCTCTGTGCTCAGTGCTCAGGGTGCTGGGTGCTCAGCGCTCTGGGTGCTGGGTGCTCCGTGCTCAGGGTGCTGGGTGCTCAGTGCTCAGGGTGCTGGGTGCTCAGTGATCGGGGTGATGGGTGCTGAGTGCTCAGGGTGCTGGGTGCTCAGTGCTCGGGGTGCTCGGTGCTCAGTGCTCAGGGTCCTGGGTGCTCAGTACTCAGGGTGCTGGGTGCTTAGTACTCAGGGTGCTCAGTGCTCAGTACACAGGGTGCTGGGTGCTCAGTGCTCGGGGTGCTGGGTGCTCAGTGCTCAGTACTCAGGGTGATTGGGTGCTCAGTGCTCAGGGTGCTCGGTGCTCAGTACTCAGCGTGCTGGGTGCTCAGTACTCAGGGTGCTGGGTGCTCAGTGCTCAGGGTGCTGGGTGCTCAGTGCTCAGGGTGCTGGGTGCCCAGTGCTCGGGGAGCTCGGTGCTCAGAACTCAGGGTGCTGGGTGCTCAGTACTCAGGGTGCTGGGTGCTCATTCTCGGGGTGCTGGGTGCTCAGTGCTCGGGGTGCTGGGTGCTCAGTACTCAGGGTGCTGGGGGCTCAGTACTCAGGGTTCTGGGTGCTCAGTACTCAGGGTGCTCGGTTCTCAGTACTCAGGGTGCTGGGTGCTCATTCTCGGGGTCCTGGGTGCTCAGTGCTCGGGGTGCTGGGTGCTCAGTACTCAGGGTGCTGGGGGCTCAGTACTCAGGTTGCTGGGTGCTCAGTACTCAGGGTGATGTGTTCTCAGTACTCAGGGTGCTGGGTGCTCAGTGCTCGGGGTGCTGTGTGCTCAGTTCTCGGGGTGCTCAGTACTCAGGGTGCTGGGTGCTCAGTGCTCGGGGTGCTCGGTGCTCAGTACTCGGGGTGCTGGGTGCTCAGTACTCGGGGTGCTGGGTGCTCAGTGCTCAGGGTGCTGGGTGCTCAGTGCTAGGTGTGCTGGGTGCTCAGTGCTGAGGGTGCTGGCTACTCAGTGCTCAGGGTGCTGGGTGCTCAGTACTCAGGGTGCTAGGTGCTCAGTACTCAGGGTGCTCAGTGCTCAGTACTCAGCGTGCTGGGTGCTCAGTGCTCAGGGTCCTCGGTGCTCAGTACTCAGGGTGCTCAGTGCTCAGTACTCAGCGTTCTTTGTGCTCAGTGCTCAGGGTGCTGGGTGCTCAGTACTCAGGGTGCTGGGTGCTCAGTACTCATGCTGCTGGGTTCTCAGTACTCAGGGTGCTGTGTGCTCAGTGCTCGGGGTGCTCGGTGATCAGTACTCAGGGTGCTGTGTGCTCAGTGCTCAGGGTGCTGGGTACTCAGTGCTCAGGGTGCTGGGTGCTCAGTGCTCAGGGTGCTGGGGGCTCAGTGCTCAGGGTGCTGGGTGATCAGTGCTCGGGGTCCTGGGTACTCAGTGCTTGGGGTGCTGGGTGCTCAGTACTCAGGGTGTTCGGTACTCAGTTCTCAGGGTGCTCAGTGCTCAATACTCAGGGTGCTGGTTGCTCAGTGCTCGGGGTGCTCGGTGCTCAGTACTCAGGGTGCTGGGTGCTCAGTACTCAGGGTGCTGGGTGCTCAGTACTCAGGGTGCTGGGTGCTCAGTACTCAGGGTGCTGGGTTCTCAGTGCTCAAGGTGCTGCGTGCTCAGTACTCAGGGTGCTGGGTGCGCAGTACTCAGGGTGCTCCGTGCTCAGTACTCAGGGTGCTGGGTGCTCAGTGCTCAGGGTGCTGGGTACTCAGTACTCAGGGTGCTGGGTGCTCAGTACTCAGGGTGCTGGGTGCTCAGTGCTCAGGGTGCTGGGTGCTCAGTGCTCAGGGTGCTGTGTACTCAGTACTCAGGGTGCTGGGTGCTCAGTGCTCAGGGTGCTGGGTGCTCAGTGCTCAGGGTGCTCAGTGCTCAGTGCTCAGTACTCAGGGTGCTTGGTGCTCAGTACTCAGGGTGCTGGGTGCTCAGTGCTCGGGGTACCTGGTGCTCAGTGCTCGGGGTGCTCGGTGCTCAGTACTCAGGGTGCTGAGTGCTCAGTGCTCAGGGTGCTGGGTGCTCAGTGCTCAGGGTGCTGGGTGCTCAGTACTCAGGGTGCTGGGTGCTCAGTGCTCAGCGTGCTTGATGCTCAGTACTAAGGGTGCTGGGTGCTCAGTGCTCAGGGTGCTGGGTGCTCAGTGCTCGGGGTGCTGGGTGCTCCGTACTCAGGGTGCTGGGTGCTCAGTACTCGGGGTGCTGGGTGCTCAGTGCTCAGCGTGCTGGGTGCTCAGTACTCAGGGTGCTCGGTGCTCAGTACTCAGGGTGCTGGGTTCTCAGTACTCAGGGTGCTGGGTGCACAGTGCTAGGGGTGCTGGGTGCTCAGTGCTCGGGGTCTGGGTGCTCAGTACTCAGGGTGCTGGGTGCTCAGTACTCAGGGTGCTCTGTGCTCAGGGCTCAGGATGCTGGGTGCTCAGTGCTCTGGGTGCTGGGTGCTCCGTTCTCAGGGTGCTGGGTGCTCAGTGCTCAGAGTGCTGGGTGCTCAGTGATCGGGGTGATGGGTGCTGAGTGCTCAGGGTGCTGGGTGCTCAGTGCTCGGGGTGCTCGGTGCTCAGTGCTCAGGGTCCTGGGTGCTCAGTACTCAGGGTGCTGGGTGCTTAGTACTCAGGGTGCTCAGTGCTCAGTACACAGGGTGCTGGGTGCTCAGTGCTCGGGGTGCTGGGTGCTCAGTGCTCAGTACTCAGGGTGCTGGGTGCTCAGTGCTCAGGGTGCTGGGTGCTCAGTGCTCAGGGTGCTGGGTGCCCAGTGCTCGGGGAGCTCGGTGCTCAGAACTCAGGGTGCTGGGTGCTCAGTACTCAGGGTGCTGGGTGCTCATTCTCGGGGTGCTGGGTGCTCAGTGCTCGGGGTGCTGGGTGCTCAGTACCCAGGGTGCTGGGGGCTCAGTACTCAGGGTGCTGGGTGCTCAGTACTCAGGGTGCTCGGTTCTCAGTACTCAGGGTGCTGGGTGCTCATTCTCGAGGTGCTGGGTGCTCAGTGCTCGGGGTGCTGGGTGCTCAGTACTCAGGGTGCTGGGGGCTCAGTACTCAGGTTGCTGGGTGCTCAGTACTCAGGGTGATGTGTTCTCAGTACTCAGGGTGCTGGGTGCTCAGTGCTCGGGGTGCTGTGTGCTCAGTTCTCGGGGTGCTCAGTACTCAGGGTGCTGGGTGCTCAGTACTCAGGGTGCTCAGTACTCAGGGTGCTGGGTTCTCAGTGCTCAGGGTGCTGGGTGCTCAGTACTCAGGGTGCTGGGTGCTCAGTACTCAGGGTGCTCCGTGCTCAGTACTCAGGGTGCTGGGTGCTCAGTGCTCAGGGAGCTGGGTACTCAGTACTCAGGGTGCTGGGTGCTCAGTACTCAGGGTGCTGGGTGCTCAGTGCTCAGGGTGCTGGGTGCTCAGTGCTCAGGGTGCTGGGTGCTCAGTACTCAGGGTGCTGGGTGCTCAGTGCTAAGGTGATCGGTGCTCAGTACTCAGGGTGCTCAGTACTCAGGGTGCTGGGTGCTCAGTGCTCAGGGTGCTGGGTGCTCAGTCCTCAGGGTGCTCCGTGCTCAGGGTGCTGGGTGCTCAGTGCTCGGGGTGCTGGGTGCTCAGTACTCAGGGTGCTCAGTACTCAGGGTGCTGGGTGCTCAGTGCTCGGGATGCTGGGTGCTCAGTGCTCAGGGTGATCGGTGCTCAGTACTCAGGGTTCTGGGTGCTCAGTACTCAGGGTGCTGGGTGCTCAGTGCTCAGGGTGCTGGGTGCTCAGTGCTCAGGGTGCTGGGTGCTCAGTACTCAGGGTGCTGGGTGCTCAGTGCTAAGGTGATCGGTGCTCAGTACTCAGGGTGCTCAGTACTCAGGGTGCTGGGTGCTCAGTGCTCAGGGTGCTGGGTGCTCAGTCCTCAGGGTGCTCCGTGCTCAGGGTGCTGGGTGCTCAGTGCTCGGGGTGCTGGGTGCTCAGTACTCAGGGTGCTCAGTACTCAGGGTGCTGGGTGCTCAGTGCTCGGGATGCTGGGTGCTCAGTGCTCAGGGTGATCGGTGCTCAGTACTCAGGGTTCTGGGTGCTCAGTACTCGGGGTGCTGGGTGCTCAGTACTCAGGGTGCTGGGTGCTCAGTCCTCAGGGTGCTCAGTGCTCAGGGTGCTGGGTGCTCAGTACTCAGGGTGCTGGGTTCTCAGTACTCAGGTTGCTGGGTGCACAGTGCTAGGGGTGCTGGGTGCTCAGTGCTCGGGGTCTGGGTGCTCAGTACTCAGGGTGCTGGGTGCTCAGTACTCAGGATGCTCTGTGCTCAGTGCTCAGGGTGCTGGGTGCTCAGTGCTCTGGGTGCTGGGTGCTCCGTGCTCAGGGTGCTGGGTGCTCAGTGCTCAGGGAGCTGGGTGCTCAGTGATCGGGGTGATGGGTGCTGAGTGCTCAGGGTGCTGGGTGCTCAGTGCTCAGGTTGCTGGGTGCTCAGTACTCAGGGTGATGTGTTCTCAGTGCTCTGGGTGCTGGGTGCTCCGTGCTCAGGGTGCTGGGTGCTCATTCTCGAGGTGCTGGGTGCTCAGTGCTCGGGGTGCTGGGTGCTCAGTACTCAGGGTGCTGGGGGCTCAGTACTCAGGTTGCTGGGTGCTCAGTACTCAGGGTGATGTGTTCTCAGTACTCAGGGTGCTGGGTGCTCAGTGCTCGGGGTGCTGTGTGCTCAGTTCTCGGGGTGCTCAGTACTCAGGGTGCTGGGTGCTCAGTACTCAGGGTGCTGGGTGCTCAGTGCTCGGGGTGCTCGGTGCTCAGTACTCGGGGTGCTGGGTGCTCAGCACTCGGGGTGCTGTGTGCTCAGTGCTCAGGGTGCTGGGTGCTCAGTGCTCGGGGTGCTGGGTGCTCAGTGCTGAGGGTGCTGGCTACTCAGTGCTCAGGGTGCTGGGTGCTCAGTACTCAGGGTGCTAGGTGCTCAGTACTCAGGGTGCTCAGTGCTCAGTACTCAGCGTGCTGGGTGCTCAGTGCTCAGGGTCCTCGGTGCTCAGTACTCAGGGTGCTCAGTGCTCAGTACTCAGCGTGCTTTGTGCTCAGTGCTAAGGGTACTGGGTGCTCAGTACTCAGGGTGCTGGGTGCTCAGTACTCATGGTGCTGGGTGCGCAGTACTCAGGGTGCTGTGTGCTCAGTGCTCGGGGTGCTCAGTGCTCAGTACTCAGGGTGCTGGGTGCTCAGTACTCAGGGTGCTGGGTGCTCAGTACTCGGGGTGCTGGGTGCTCAGTGCTCAGCGTTCTGGGTGCTCAGTACTCAGGGTGCTCGGTGCTCAGTACTCAGGGTGCTGGGTTCTCAGTACTCAGGGTGCTGGGTGCACAGTGCTAGGGGTGCTGGGTGCTCAGTGCTCGGGGTCTGGGTGCTCAGTACTCAGGGTGCTGGGTGCTCAGTACTCAGGGTGCTCTGTGCTCAGGGCTCAGGATGCTGGGTGCTCAGTGCTCTGGGTGCTGGGTGCTCCGTTCTCAGGGTGCTGGGTGCTCAGTGCTCAGAGTGCTGGGTGCTCAGTGATCGGGGTGATGGGTGCTGAGTGCTCAGGGTGCTGGTTGCTCAGTGCTCGGTGTGCTCGGTGCTCAGTGCTCAGGGTCCTGGGTGCTCAGTACTCAGGGTGCTGGGTGCTTAGTACTCAGGGTGCTCAGTGCTCAGTACACAGGGTGCTGGGTGCTCAGTGCTCGGGGTGCTGGGTGCTCAGTGCTCAGTACTCAGGGTGCTGGGTGCTCAGTGCTCAGGGTGCTGGGTGCTCAGTGCTCAGGGTGCTGGGTGCCCAGTGCTCGGGGAGCTCGGTGCTCAGAACTCAGGGTGCTGGGTGCTCAGTACTCAGGGTGCTGGGTGCTCATTCTCGGGGTGCTGGGTGCTCAGTGCTCGGGGTGCTGGGTGCTCAGTACTCAGGGTGCTGGGGGCTCAGTACTCAGGGTGCTGGGTGCTCAGTACTCAGGGTGCTCGGTTCTCAGTACTCAGGGTGCTGGGTGCTCATTCTCGAGGTGCTGGGTGCTCAGTGCTCGGGGTGCTGGGTGCTCAGTACTCAGGGTGCTGGGGGCTCAGTACTCAGGATGCTGGGTGCTCAGTACTCAGGGTGATGTGTTCTCAGTACTCAGGGTGCTGGGTGCTCAGTGCTCGGGGTGCTGTGTGCTCAGTTCTCGGGGTGCTCAGTACTCAGGGTGCTGGGTGCTCAGTACTCAGGGTGCTGGGTGCTCAGTGCTCGGGGTGCTCGGTGCTCAGTACTCGGGGTGCTGGGTGCTCAGTACTCGGGGTGCTGGGTGCTCAGTGCTCAGGGTGCTGGGTGCTCAGTGCTCGGGGTGCTGGGTGCTCAGTGCTGAGGGTGCTGGCTACTCAGTGCTCAGGGTGCTGGGTGCTCAGTACTCAGGGTGCTAGGTGCTCAGTACTCAGGGTGCTCAGTGCTCAGTACTCAGCGTGCTGGGTGCTCAGTGCTCAGGGTCCTCGGTGCTCAGTACTCAGGGTGCTCAGTGCTCAGTACTCAGCGTGCTTTGTGCTCAGTGCTAAGGGTACTGGGTGCTCAGTACTCAGGGTGCTGGGTGCTCAGTACTCATGGTGCTGGGTGCGCAGTACTCAGGGTGCTGTGTGCTCAGTGCTCAGGGTGCTCGGTGCTCAGTACTCAGGGTGCTGGGTGCTCAGTACTCAGGGTGCTGGGTGCTCAGTACTCAGGGTGCTGGGTGCTCAGTACTCAGGGTGCTGGGTTCTCAGTGCTCAGGGTGCTGGGTGCTCAGTACTCATGCTGCTGGGTTCTCAGTACTCAGGGTGCTGTGTGCTCAGTGCTCGGGGTGCTCGGTGCTCAGTACTCAGGGTGCTGGGTGCTCAGTACTCATGCTGCTGGGTTCTCAGTACTCAGGGTGCTGTGTGCTCAGTGCTCGGGGTGCTCGGTGATCAGTACTCAGGGTGCTGTGTGCTCAGTGCTCGGGGTGCTCGGTGCTCAGTACTCAGGGTGCTGGGTGCTCAGTACTCATGCTGCTGGGTTCTCAGTACTCAGGGTGCTGTGTGCTCAGTGCTCGGGGTGCTCGGTGATCAGTACTCAGGGTGCTGTGTGCTCAGTGCTCAGGGTGCTGGGTACTCAGTGCTCAGGGTGCTGGGTGCTCAGTGCTCAGGGTGCTGGGGGCTCAGTGCTCAGGGTGCTGGGTGATCAGTGCTCGGGGTCCTGGGTACTCAGTGCTTGGGGTGCTGGGTGCTCAGTACTCAGGGTGTTCGGTACTCAGTTCTCAGGGTGCTCAGTGCTCAATACTCAGGGTGCTGGTTGCTCAGTGCTCGGGGTGCTCGGTGCTCAGTACTCAGGGTGCTGGGTGCTCAGTACTCAGGGTGCTGGGTGCTCAGTACTCAGGGTGCTGGGTGCTCAGTACTCAGGGTGCTGGGTTCTCAGTGCTCAAGGTGCTGCGTGCTCAGTACTCAGGGTGCTGGGTGCGCAGTACTCAGGGTGCTCCGTGCTCAGTACTCAGGGTGCTGGGTGCTCAGTGCTCAGGGTGCTGGGTACTCAGTACTCAGGGTGCTGGGTGCTCAGTACTCAGGGTGCTGGGTGCTCAGTGCTCAGGGTGCTGGGTGCTCAGTGCTCAGGGTGCTGTGTACTCAGTACTCAGGGTGCTGGGTGCTCAGTGCTCAGGGTGCTGGGTGCTCAGTGCTCAGGGTGCTCAGTGCTCAGTGCTCAGTACTCAGGGTGCTTGGTGCTCAGTACTCAGGGTGCTGGGTGCTCAGTGCTCGGGGTACCTGGTGCTCAGTGCTCGGGGTGCTCGGTGCTCAGTACTCAGGGTGCTGAGTGCTCAGTGCTCAGGGTGCTGGGTGCTCAGTGCTCAGGGTGCTGGGTGCTCAGTACTCAGGGTGCTGGGTGCTCAGTGCTCAGCGTGCTTGATGCTCAGTACTAAGGGTGCTGGGTGCTCAGTGCTCAGGGTGCTGGGTGCTCAGTGCTCGGGGTGCTGGGTGCTCCGTACTCAGGGTGCTGGGTGCTCAGTACTCGGGGTGCTGGGTGCTCAGTGCTCAGCGTGCTGGGTGCTCAGTACTCAGGGTGCTCGGTGCTCAGTACTCAGGGTGCTGGGTTCTCAGTACTCAGGGTGCTGGGTGCACAGTGCTAGGGGTGCTGGGTGCTCAGTGCTCGGGGTCTGGGTGCTCAGTACTCAGGGTGCTGGGTGCTCAGTACTCAGGGTGCTCTGTGCTCAGGGCTCAGGATGCTGGGTGCTCAGTGCTCTGGGTGCTGGGTGCTCCGTTCTCAGGGTGCTGGGTGCTCAGTGCTCAGAGTGCTGGGTGCTCAGTGATCGGGGTGATGGGTGCTGAGTGCTCAGGGTGCTGGGTGCTCAGTGCTCGGGGTGCTCGGTGCTCAGTGCTCAGGGTCCTGGGTGCTCAGTACTCAGGGTGCTGGGTGCTTAGTACTCAGGGTGCTCAGTGCTCAGTACACAGGGTGCTGGGTGCTCAGTGCTCGGGGTGCTGGGTGCTCAGTGCTCAGTACTCAGGGTGCTGGGTGCTCAGTGCTCAGGGTGCTGGGTGCTCAGTGCTCAGGGTGCTGGGTGCCCAGTGCTCGGGGAGCTCGGTGCTCAGAACTCAGGGTGCTGGGTGCTCAGTACTCAGGGTGCTGGGTGCTCATTCTCGGGGTGCTGGGTGCTCAGTGCTCGGGGTGCTGGGTGCTCAGTACCCAGGGTGCTGGGGGCTCAGTACTCAGGGTGCTGGGTGCTCAGTACTCAGGGTGCTCGGTTCTCAGTACTCAGGGTGCTGGGTGCTCATTCTCGAGGTGCTGGGTGCTCAGTGCTCGGGGTGCTGGGTGCTCAGTACTCAGGGTGCTGGGGGCTCAGTACTCAGGTTGCTGGGTGCTCAGTACTCAGGGTGATGTGTTCTCAGTACTCAGGGTGCTGGGTGCTCAGTGCTCGGGGTGCTGTGTGCTCAGTTCTCGGGGTGCTCAGTACTCAGGGTGCTGGGTGCTCAGTACTCAGGGTGCTCAGTACTCAGGGTGCTGGGTTCTCAGTGCTCAGGGTGCTGGGTGCTCAGTACTCAGGGTGCTGGGTGCTCAGTACTCAGGGTGCTCCGTGCTCAGTACTCAGGGTGCTGGGTGCTCAGTGCTCAGGGAGCTGGGTACTCAGTACTCAGGGTGCTGGGTGCTCAGTACTCAGGGTGCTGGGTGCTCAGTGCTCAGGGTGCTGGGTGCTCAGTGCTCAGGGTGCTGGGTGCTCAGTACTCAGGGTGCTGGGTGCTCAGTGCTAAGGTGATCGGTGCTCAGTACTCAGGGTGCTCAGTACTCAGGGTGCTGGGTGCTCAGTGCTCAGGGTGCTGGGTGCTCAGTCCTCAGGGTGCTCCGTGCTCAGGGTGCTGGGTGCTCAGTGCTCGGGGTGCTGGGTGCTCAGTACTCAGGGTGCTCAGTACTCAGGGTGCTGGGTGCTCAGTGCTCGGGATGCTGGGTGCTCAGTGCTCAGGGTGATCGGTGCTCAGTACTCAGGGTTCTGGGTGCTCAGTACTCGGGGTGCTGGGTGCTCAGTACTCAGGGTGCTGGGTGCTCAGTCCTCAGGGTGCTCAGTGCTCAGGGTGCTGGGTGCTCAGTACTCAGGGTGCTGGGTTCTCAGTACTCAGGGTGCTGGGTGCACAGTGCTAGGGGTGCTGGGTGCTCAGTGCTCGGGGTCTGGGTGCTCAGTACTCAGGGTGCTGGGTGCTCAGTACTCAGGATGCTCTGTGCTCAGTGCTCAGGGTGCTGGGTGCTCAGTGCTCTGGGTGCTGGGTGCTCCGTGCTCAGGGTGCTGGGTGCTCAGTGCTCAGGGAGCTGGGTGCTCAGTGATCGGGGTGATGGGTGCTGAGTGCTCAGGGTGCTGGGTGCTCAGTGCTCGGGGTGCTCGGTGCTCAGTGCTCAGGGTCCTGGGTGCTCAGTACTCAGGGTGCTGGGTGCTCAGTGCTCGGGGTACCTGGTGCTCAGTGCTCGGGGTGCTCGGTGCTCAGTACTCAGGGTGCTGAGTGCTCAGTGCTCAGGGTGCTGGGTGCTCAGTGCTCAGGGTGCTGGGTGCTCAGTACTCAGGGTGCTGGGTGCTCAGTGCTCAGCGTGCTTGATGCTCAGTACTAAGGGTGCTGGGTGCTCAGTGCTCAGGGTGCTGGGTGCTCAGTGCTCGGGGTGCAGGGTGCTCCGTACTCAGGGTGCTGGGTGCTCAGTACTCGGGGTGCTGGGTGCTCAGTGCTCAGCGTGCTGGGTGCTCAGTACTCAGGGTGCTCGGTGCTCAGTACTCAGGGTGCTGGGTTCTCAGTACTCAGGGTGCTGGGTGCACAGTGCTAGGGGTGCTGGGTGCTCAGTGCTCGGGGTCAGGGTGCTCAGTACTCAGGGTGCTGGGTGCTCAGTACTCACGGTGCTCTGTGCTCAGGGCTCAGGATGCTGGGTGATCAGTGCTCTGGGTGCTGGGTGCTCCGTTCTCAGGGTGCTGGGTGCTCAGTGCTCAGAGTGCTGGGTGCTCAGTGATCGGGGTGATGGGTGCTGAGTGCTCAGGGTGCTGGGTGCTCAGTGCTCGGGGTGCTCGGTGCTCAGTGCTCAGGGTCCTGGGTGCTCAGTACTCAGGGTGCTGGGTGCTTAGTACTCAGGGTGCTCAGTGCTCAGTACACAGGGTGCTGGGTGCTCAGTGCTCGGGGTGCTGGATGCTCAGTGCTCAGTACTCAGGGTGCTGGGTGCTCAGTGCTCAGGGTGCTGGGTGCTCAGGGTGCTGGGTGCCCAGTGCTCGGGGAGCTCGGTGCTCAGAACTCAGGGTGCTGGGTGCTCAGTACTCAGGGTGCTGGGTGCTCATTCTCGGGGTGCTGGGTGCTCAGTGCTCCGGGTGCTGGGTGCTCAGTACTCAGGGTGCTGGGGGCTCAGTACTCAGGGTGCTGGGTGCTCAGTACTCAGGGTGCTCGGTTCTCAGTACTCAGGGTGCTGGGTGCTCATTCTCGAGGTGCTGGGTGCTCAGTGCTCGGGGTGCTGGGTGCTCAGTACTCAGGGTGCTGGGGGCTCAGTACTCAGGTTGCTGGGTGCTCAGTACTCAGGGTGATGTGTTCTCAGTACTCAGGGTGCTGGGTGCTCAGTGCTCGGGGTGCTGTGTGCTCAGTTCTCGGGGTGCTCAGTACTCAGGGTGCTGGGTGCTCAGTACTCAGGGTGCTGGGTGCTCAGTGCTCGGGGTGCTCGGTGCTCAGTACTCGGGGTGCTGGGTGCTCAGCACTCGGGGTGCTGTGTGCTCAGTGCTCAGGGTGCTGGGTGCTCAGTGCTCGGGGTGCTGGGTGCTCAGTGCTGAGGGTGCTGGCTACTCAGTGCTCAGGGTGCTGGGTGCTCAGTACTCAGGGTGCTAGGTGCTCAGTACTCAGGGTGCTCAGTGCTCAGTACTCAGCGTGCTGGGTGCTCAGTGCTCAGGGTCCTCGGTGCTCAGTACTCAGGGTGCTCAGTGCTCAGTACTCAGCGTGCTTTGTGCTCAGTGCTAAGGGTACTGGGTGCTCAGTACTCAGGGTGCTGGGTGCTCAGTACTCATGGTGCTGGGTGCGCAGTACTCAGGGTGCTGTGTGCTCAGTGCTCGGGGTGCTCGGTGCTCAGTACTCAGGGTGCTGGGTGCTCAGTACTCAGGGTGCTGGGTGCTCAGTACTCGGGGTGCTGGGTGCTCAGTGCTCAGCGTTCTGGGTGCTCAGTACTCAGGGTGCTCGGTGCTCAGTACTCAGGGTGCTGGGTTCTCAGTACTCAGGGTGCTGGGTGCACAGTGCTAGGGGTGCTGGGTGCTCAGTGCTCGGGGTCTGGGTGCTCAGTACTCAGGGTGCTGGGTGCTCAGTACTCAGGGTGCTCTGTGCTCAGGGCTCAGGATGCTGGGTGCTCAGTGCTCTGGGTGCTGGGTGCTCCGTTCTCAGGGTGCTGGGTGCTCAGTGCTCAGAGTGCTGGGTGCTCAGTGATCGGGGTGATGGGTGCTGAGTGCTCAGGGTGCTGGTTGCTCAGTGCTCGGTGTGCTCGGTGCTCAGTGCTCAGGGTCCTGGGTGCTCAGTACTCAGGGTGCTGGGTGCTTAGTACTCAGGGTGCTCAGTGCTCAGTACACAGGGTGCTGGGTGCTCAGTGCTCGGGGTGCTGGGTGCTCAGTGCTCAGTACTCAGGGTGCTGGGTGCTCAGTGCTCAGGGTGCTGGGTGCTCAGTGCTCAGGGTGCTGGGTGTCCAGTGCTCGGGGAGCTCGGTGCTCAGAACTCAGGGTGCTGGGTGCTCAGTACTCAGGGTGCTGGGTGCTCATTCTCGGGGTGCTGGGTGCTCAGTGCTCGGGGTGCTGGGTGCTCAGTACTCAGGGTGCTGGGGGCTCAGTACTCAGGGTGCTGGGTGCTCAGTACTCAGGGTGCTCGGTTCTCAGTACTCAGGGTGCTGGGTGCTCATTCTCGAGGTGCTGGGTGCTCAGTGCTCGGGGTGCTGGGTGCTCAGTACTCAGGGTGCTGGGGGCTCAGTACTCAGGATGCTGGGTGCTCAGTACTCAGGGTGATGTGTTCTCAGTACTCAGGGTGCTGGGTGCTCAGTGCTCGGGGTGCTGTGTGCTCAGTTCTCGGGGTGCTCAGTACTCAGGGTGCTGGGTGCTCAGTACTCAGGGTGCTGGGTGCTCAGTGCTCGGGGTGCTCGGTGCTCAGTACTCGGGGTGCTGGGTGCTCAGTACTCGGGGTGCTGGGTGCTCAGTGCTCAGGGTGCTGGGTGCTCAGTGCTCGGGGTGCTGGGTGCTCAGTGCTGAGGGTGCTGGCTACTCAGTGCTCAGGGTGCTGGGTGCTCAGTACTCAGGGTGCTAGGTGCTCAGTACTCAGGGTGCTCAGTGCTCAGTACTCAGCGTGCTGGGTGCTCAGTGCTCAGGGTCCTCGGTGCTCAGTACTCAGGTTGCTCAGTGCTCAGTACTCAGCGTGCTTTGTGCTCAGTGCTAAGGGTACTGGGTGCTCAGTACTCAGGGTGCTGGGTGCTCAGTACTCATGGTGCTGGGTGCGCAGTACTCAGGGTGCTGTGTGCTCAGTGCTCAGGGTGCTCGGTGCTCAGTACTCAGGGTGCTGGGTGCTCAGTACTCAGGGTGCTGGGTGCTCAGTACTCAGGGTGCTGGGTGCTCAGTACTCAGGGTGCTGGGTTCTCAGTGCTCAGGGTGCTGGGTGCTCAGTACTCAGGGTGCTGAGTGCTCAGTACTCAGGGTGCTCCGTGCTCAGTACTCAGGGTGCTGGGTGCTCAGTACTCAGGGTGCTGGGTACTCAGTACTCAGGGTGCTGGGTGCTCAGTACTCAGGGTGCTGGGTGCTCAGTGCTCAGGGTGCTGGGTGCTCAGTGCTCAGGGTGCTGGGTGCTCAGTACTCAGGGTGCTCGGTGCTCAGTGCTAAGGTGATCGGTGCTCAGTACTCAGGGTGCTCAGTACTCAGGGTGCTGGGTGCTCAGTGCTCAGGGTGCTGGGTGCTCAGTCCTCAGGGTGCTCAGTGCTCAGGGTGCTGGGTGCTCAGTGCTCGGGGTGCTGGGTGCTCAGTACTCAGGGTGCTCAGTACTCAGGGTGCTGGGTGCTCAGTGCTCGGGATGCTGTGTGCTCAGTGCTCAGGGTGATCGGTGCTCAGTACTCAGGGTTCTGGCTGCTCAGTACTCGGGGTGCTGGGTGCTCAGTACTCAGGGTGCTGGGTGCTCAGTCCTCAGGGTGCTCAGTGCTCAGGGTGCTGGGTGCTCAGTACTCAGGGTGCTGGGTTCTCAGTACTCAGGGTGCTGGGTGCACAGTGCTAGGGGTGCTGGGTGCTCAGTGCTCGGGGTCTGGGTACTCAGTACTCAGGGTGCTGGGTGCTCAGTACTCAGGATGCTCTGTGCTCAGTGCTCAGGGTGCTGGGTGCTCAGTGCTCTGGGTGCTGGGTGCTCCGTGGTCAGGGTGCTGGGTGCTCAGTGCTCAGGGAGCTGGGTGCTCAGTGATCGGGGTGATGGGTGCTGAGTGCTCAGGGTGCTGGGTGCTCAGTGCTCGGGGTGCTCGGTGCTCAGTGCTCAGGGTCCTGGGTGCTCAGTACTCAGGGTGCTGGGTGCTTAGTACTCAGGGTGCTCAGTGCTCAGTACACAGGGTGCTGGGTGCTCAGTGCTCGGGTTGCTGGGTGCTCAGTGCTCAGTACTCAGGGTGATTGGGTGCTCAGTGCTCAGGGTGCTGGGTGCTCAGTACTCAGCGTGCTGGGTGCTCAGTCCTCAGGGTGCTGGGTGCTCAGTGCTCAGGGTGCGGGGTGCTCAGTGCTCAGTGTGCTGGGTGCCCAGTGCTCGGGGAGCTCGGTGCTCAGAACTCAGGGTGCTGGGTGCTCAGTACTCAGGGTGCTGGGTGCTCATTCTCGGGGTGCTGGGTGCTCAGTGCTCGGGGTGCTGGGTGCTCAGTACTCAGGGTGCTGGGGGCCCAGTACTCAGGGTTCTGGGTGCTCAGTACTCAGGGTGCTCGGTTCTCAGTACTCAGGGTGCTGGGTGCTCATTCTCGGGGTGCTGGGTGCTCAGTGCTCGGGGTGCTGGGTGCTCAGTACTCAGGGTGCTGGGGGCTCAGTACTCAGGTTGCTGGGTGCTCAGTACTCAGGGTGATGTGTTCTCAGTACTCAGGGTGCTGGGTGCTCAGTGCTCGGGGTGCTGTGTGCTCAGTTCTCGGGGTGCTCAGTACTCAGGGTGCTGGGTGCTCAGTACTCAGGGTGCTGGGTGCTCAGTGCTTGGGGTGCTCGGTGCTCAGTACTCGGGGTGCTGGGTGCTCAGTACTCGGGGTGCTGGGTGCTCAGTGCTCAGGGTGCTGGGTGCTCAGTGCTCGGGGTGCTGGGTGCTCAGTGCTGAGGGTGATGGCTACTCAGTGCTCAGGGTGCTGGGTGCTCAGTACTCAGGGTGCTAGGTGCTCAGTACTCAGGGTGCTCAGTGCTCAGTACTCAGCGTGCTGGGTGCTCAGTGCTCAGGGTCCTCGGTGCTCAGTACTCAGGGTGCTCAGTGCTCAGTACTCAGCGTTCTTTGTGCTCAGTGCTCAGGGTGCTGGGTGCTCAGTACTCAGGGTGCTGGGTGCTCAGTACTCATGCTGCTGGGTTCTCAGTACTCAGGGTGCTGTGTGCTCAGTGCTCGGGGTGCTCGGTGATCAGTACTCAGGGTGCTGGGTGCTCAGTACTCATGCTGCTGGGTTCTCAGTACTCAGGGTGCTGTGTGCTCAGTGCTCGGGGTGCTCGGTGCTCAGTACTCAGGGTGCTGGGTGCTCAGTACTCATGCTGCTGGGTTCTCAGTACTCAGGGTGCTGTGTGCTCAGTGCTCGGGGTGCTCGGTGATCAGTACTCAGGGTGCTGTGTGCTCAGTGCTCAGGGTGCTGGGTACTCAGTGCTCAGGGTGCTGGGTGCTCAGTGCTCAGGGTGCTGGGGGCTCAGTGCTCAGGGTGCTGGGTGATCAGTGCTCGGGGTCCTGGGTACTCAGTGCTTGGGGTGCTGGGTGCTCAGTACTCAGGGTGTTCGGTACTCAGTTCTCAGGGTGCTCAGTGCTCAATACTCAGGGTGCTGGTTGCTCAGTGCTCGGGGTGCTCGGTGCTCAGTACTCAGGGTGCTGGGTGCTCAGTACTCAGGGTGCTGGGTGCTCAGTACTCAGGGTGCTGGGTGCTCAGTACTCAGGGTGCTGGGTTCTCAGTGCTCAAGGTGCTGCGTGCTCAGTACTCAGGGTGCTGGGTGCGCAGTACTCAGGGTGCTCCGTGCTCAGTACTCAGGGTGCTGGGTGCTCAGTGCTCAGGGTGCTGGGTACTCAGTACTCAGGGTGCTGGGTGCTCAGTACTCAGGGTGCTGGGTGCTCAGTGCTCAGGGTGCTGGGTGCTCAGTGCTCAGGGTGCTGTGTACTCAGTACTCAGGGTGCTGGGTGCTCAGTGCTCAGGGTGCTGGGTGCTCAGTGCTCAGGGTGCTCAGTGCTCAGTGCTCAGTACTCAGGGTGCTTGGTGCTCAGTACTCAGGGTGCTGGGTGCTCAGTGCTCGGGGTACCTGGTGCTCAGTGCTCGGGGTGCTCGGTGCTCAGTACTCAGGGTGCTGAGTGCTCAGTGCTCAGGGTGCTGGGTGCTCAGTGCTCAGGGTGCTGGGTGCTCAGTACTCAGGGTGCTGGGTGCTCAGTGCTCAGCGTGCTTGATGCTCAGTACTAAGGGTGCTGGGTGCTCAGTGCTCAGGGTGCTGGGTGCTCAGTGCTCGGGGTGCTGGGTGCTCCGTACTCAGGGTGCTGGGTGCTCAGTACTCGGGGTGCTGGGTGCTCAGTGCTCAGCGTGCTGGGTGCTCAGTACTCAGGGTGCTCGGTGCTCAGTACTCAGGGTGCTGGGTTCTCAGTACTCAGGGTGCTGGGTGCACAGTGCTAGGGGTGCTGGGTGCTCAGTGCTCGGGGTCTGGGTGCTCAGTACTCAGGGTGCTGGGTGCTCAGTACTCAGGGTGCTCTGTGCTCAGGGCTCAGGATGCTGGGTGCTCAGTGCTCTGGGTGCTGGGTGCTCCGTTCTCAGGGTGCTGGGTGCTCAGTGCTCAGAGTGCTGGGTGCTCAGTGATCGGGGTGATGGGTGCTGAGTGCTCAGGGTGCTGGGTGCTCAGTGCTCGGGGTGCTCGGTGCTCAGTGCTCAGGGTCCTGGGTGCTCAGTACTCAGGGTGCTGGGTGCTTAGTACTCAGGGTGCTCAGTGCTCAGTACACAGGGTGCTGGGTGCTCAGTGCTCGGGGTGCTGGGTGCTCAGTGCTCAGTACTCAGGGTGCTGGGTGCTCAGTGCTCAGGGTGCTGGGTGCTCAGTGCTCAGGGTGCTGGGTGCCCAGTGCTCGGGGAGCTCGGTGCTCAGAACTCAGGGTGCTGGGTGCTCAGTACTCAGGGTGCTGGGTGCTCATTCTCGGGGTGCTGGGTGCTCAGTGCTCGGGGTGCTGGGTGCTCAGTACCCAGGGTGCTGGGGGCTCAGTACTCAGGGTGCTGGGTGCTCAGTACTCAGGGTGCTCGGTTCTCAGTACTCAGGGTGCTGGGTGCTCATTCTCGAGGTGCTGGGTGCTCAGTGCTCGGGGTGCTGGGTGCTCAGTACTCAGGGTGCTGGGGGCTCAGTACTCAGGTTGCTGGGTGCTCAGTACTCAGGGTGATGTGTTCTCAGTACTCAGGGTGCTGGGTGCTCAGTGCTCGGGGTGCTGTGTGCTCAGTTCTCGGGGTGCTCAGTACTCAGGGTGCTGGGTGCTCAGTACTCAGGGTGCTCAGTACTCAGGGTGCTGGGTTCTCAGTGCTCAGGGTGCTGGGTGCTCAGTACTCAGGGTGCTGGGTGCTCAGTACTCAGGGTGCTCCGTGCTCAGTACTCAGGGTGCTGGGTGGTCAGTGCTCAGGGAGCTGGGTACTCAGTACTCAGGGTGCTGGGTGCTCAGTACTCAGGGTGCTGGGTGCTCAGTGCTCAGGGTGCTGGGTGCTCAGTGCTCAGGGTGCTGGGTGCTCAGTACTCAGGGTGCTGGGTGCTCAGTGCTAAGGTGATCGGTGCTCAGTACTCAGGGTGCTCAGTACTCAGGGTGCTGGGTGCTCAGTGCTCAGGGTGCTGGGTGCTCAGTCCTCAGGGTGCTCCGTGCTCAGGGTGCTGGGTGCTCAGTGCTCGGGGTGCTGGGTGCTCAGTACTCAGGGTGCTCAGTACTCAGGGTGCTGGGTGCTCAGTGCTCGGGATGCTGGGTGCTCAGTGCTCAGGGTGATCGGTGCTCAGTACTCAGGGTTCTGGGTGCTCAGTACTCGGGGTTCTGGGTGCTCAGTACTCAGGGTGCTGGGTGCTCAGTCCTCAGGGTACTCAGTGCTCAGGGTGCTGGGTGCTCAGTACTCAGGGTGCTGGGTTCTCAGTACTCAGGGTGCTGGGTGCACAGTGCTAGGGGTGCTGGGTGCTCAGTGCTCGGGGTCTGGGTGCTCAGTACTCAGGGTGCTGGGTGCTCAGTACTCAGGATGCTCTGTGCTCAGTGCTCAGGGTGCTGGGTGCTCAGTGCTCTGGGTGCTGGGTGCTCCGTGCTCAGGGTGCTGGGTGCTCAGTGCTCAGGGAGCTGGGTGCTCAGTGATCGGGGTGATGGGTGCTGAGTGCTCAGGGTGCTGGGTGCTCAGTGCTCGGGGTGCTCGGTGCTCAGTGCTCAGGGTCCTGGGTGCTCAGTACTCAGGGTGCTGGGTGCTCAGTGCTCGGGGTACCTGGTGCTCAGTGCTCGGGGTGCTCGGTGCTCAGTACTCAGGGTGCTGAGTGCTCAGTGCTCAGGGTGCTGGGTGCTCAGTGCTCAGGGTGCTGGGTGCTCAGTACTCAGGGTGCTGGGTGCTCAGTGCTCAGCGTGCTTGATGCTCAGTACTAAGGGTGCTGGGTGCTCAGTGCTCAGGGTGCTGGGTGCTCAGTGCTCGGGGTGCTGGGTGCTCCGTACTCAGGGTGCTGGGTGCTCAGTACTCGGGGTGCTGGGTGCTCAGTGCTCAGCGTGCTGGGTGCTCAGTACTCAGGGTGCTCGGTGCTCAGTACTCAGGGTGCTGGGTTCTCAGTACTCAGGGTGCTGGGTGCACAGTGCTAGGGGTGCTGGGTGCTCAGTGCTCGGGGTCTGGGTGCTCAGTACTCAGGGTGCTGGGTGCTCAGTACTCACGGTGCTCTGTGCTCAGGGCTCAGGATGCTGGGTGATCAGTGCTCTGGGTGCTGGGTGCTCCGTTCTCAGGGTGCTGGGTGCTCAGTGCTCAGAGTGCTGGGTGCTCAGTGATCGGGGTGATGGGTGCTGAGTGCTCAGGGTGCTGGGTGCTCAGTGCTCGGGGTGCTCGGTGCTCAGTGCTCAGGGTCCTGGGTGCTCAGTACTCAGGGTGCTGGGTGCTTAGTACTCAGGGTGCTCAGTGCTCAGTACACAGGGTGCTGGGTGCTCAGTGCTCGGGGTGCTGGGTGCTCAGTGCTCAGTACTCAGGGTGCTGGGTGCTCAGTGCTCAGGGTGCTGGGTGCTCAGGGTGCTGGGTGCCCAGTGCTCGGGGAGCTCGGTGCTCAGAACTCAGGGTGCTGGGTGCTCAGTACTCAGGGTGCTGGGTGCTCATTCTCGGGGTGCTGGGTGCTCAGTGCTCGGGGTGCTGGGTGCTCAGTACTCAGGGTGCTGGGGGCTCAGTACTCAGGGTGCTGGGTGCTCAGTACTCAGGGTGCTCGGTTCTCAGTACTCAGGGTGCTGGGTGCTCATTCTCGAGGTGCTGGGTGCTCAGTGCTCGGGGTGCTGGGTGCTCAGTACTCAGGGTGCTGGGGGCTCAGTACTCAGGTTGCTGGGTGCTCAGTACTCAGGGTGATGTGTTCTCAGTACTCAGGGTGCTGGGTGCTCAGTGCTCGGGGTGCTGTGTGCTCAGTTCTCGGGGTGCTCAGTACTCAGGGTGCTGGGTGCTCAGTACTCAGGGTGCTGGGTGCTCAGTGCTCGGGGTGCTCGGTGCTCAGTACTCGGGGTGCTGGGTGCTCAGCACTCGGGGTGCTGTGTGCTCAGTGCTCAGGGTGCTGGGTGCTCAGTGCTCGGGGTGCTGGGTGCTCAGTGCTGAGGGTGCTGGCTACTCAGTGCTCAGGGTGCTGGGTGCTCAGTACTCAGGGTGCTAGGTGCTCAGTACTCAGGGTGCTCAGTGCTCAGTACTCAGCGTGCTGGGTGCTCAGTGCTCAGGGTCCTCGGTGCTCAGTACTCAGGGTGCTCAGTGCTCAGTACTCAGCGTGCTTTGTGCTCAGTGCTAAGGGTACTGGGTGCTCAGTACTCAGGGTGCTGGGTGCTCAGTACTCATGGTGCTGGGTGCGCAGTACTCAGGGTGCTGTGTGCTCAGTGCTCGGGGTGCTCGGTGCTCAGTACTCAGGGTGCTGGGTGCTCAGTACTCAGGGTGCTGGGTGCTCAGTACTCGGGGTGCTGGGTGCTCAGTGCTCAGCGTTCTGGGTGCTCAGTACTCAGGGTGCTCGGTGCTCAGTACTCAGGGTGCTGGGTTCTCAGTACTCAGGGTGCTGGGTGCACAGTGCTAGGGGTGCTGGGTGCTCAGTGCTCGGGGTCTGGGTGCTCAGTACTCAGGGTGCTGGGTGCTCAGTACTCAGGGTGCTCTGTGCTCAGGGCTCAGGATGCTGGGTGCTCAGTGCTCTGGGTGCTGGGTGCTCCGTTCTCAGGGTGCTGGGTGCTCAGTGCTCAGAGTGCTGGGTGCTCAGTGATCGGGGTGATGGGTGCTGAGTGCTCAGGGTGCTGGTTGCTCAGTGCTCGGTGTGCTCGGTGCTCAGTGCTCAGGGTCCTGGGTGCTCAGTACTCAGGGTGCTGGGTGCTTAGTACTCAGGGTGCTCAGTGCTCAGTACACAGGGTGCTGGGTGCTCAGTGCTCGGGGTGCTGGGTGCTCAGTGCTCAGTACTCAGGGTGCTGGGTGCTCAGTGCTCAGGGTGCTGGGTGCTCAGTGCTCAGGGTGCTGGGTGCCCAGTGCTCGGGGAGCTCGGTGCTCAGAACTCAGGGTGCTGGGTGCTCAGTACTCAGGGTGCTGGGTGCTCATTCTCGGGGTGCTGGGTGCTCAGTGCTCGGGGTGCTGGGTGCTCAGTACTCAGGGTGCTGGGGGCTCAGTACTCAGGGTGCTGGGTGCTCAGTACTCAGGGTGCTCGGTTCTCAGTACTCAGGGTGCTGGGTGCTCATTCTCGAGGTGCTGGGTGCTCAGTGCTCGGGGTGCTGGGTGCTCAGTACTCAGGGTGCTGGGGGCTCAGTACTCAGGATGCTGGGTGCTCAGTACTCAGGGTGATGTGTTCTCAGTACTCAGGGTGCTGGGTGCTCAGTGCTCGGGGTGCTGTGTGCTCAGTTCTCGGGGTGCTCAGTACTCAGGGTGCTGGGTGCTCAGTACTCAGGGTGCTGGGTGCTCAGTGCTCGGGGTGCTCGGTGCTCAGTACTCGGGGTGCTGGGTGCTCAGTACTCGGGGTGCTGGGTGCTCAGTGCTCAGGGTGCTGGGTGCTCAGTGCTCGGGGTGCTGGGTGCTCAGTGCTGAGGGTGCTGGCTACTCAGTGCTCAGGGTGCTGGGTGCTCAGTACTCAGGGTGCTAGGTGCTCAGTACTCAGGGTGCTCAGTGCTCAGTACTCAGCGTGCTGGGTGCTCAGTGCTCAGGGTCCTCGGTGCTCAGTACTCAGGGTGCTCAGTGCTCAGTACTCAGCGTGCTTTGTGCTCAGTGCTAAGGGTACTGGGTGCTCAGTACTCAGGGTGCTGGGTGCTCAGTACTCATGGTGCTGGGTGCGCAGTACTCAGGGTGCTGTGTGCTCAGTGCTCAGGGTGCTCGGTGCTCAGTACTCAGGGTGCTGGGTGCTCAGTACTCAGGGTGCTGGGTGCTCAGTACTCAGGGTGCTGGGTGCTCAGTACTCAGGGTGCTGGGTTCTCAGTGCTCAGGGTGCTGGGTGCTCAGTACTCAGGGTGCTGGGTGCTCAGTACTCAGGGTGCTGGGTGCTCAGTACTCAGGGTGCTGGGTGCTCAGTACTCAGGGTGCTGGGTACTCAGTACTCAGGGTGCTGGGTGCTCAGTACTCAGGGTGCTGGGTGCTCAGTGCTCAGGGTGCTGGGTGCTCAGTGCTCAGGGTGCTGGGTGCTCAGTACTCAGGGTGCTCGGTGCTCAGTGCTAAGGTGATCGGTGCTCAGTACTCAGGGTGCTCAGTACTCAGGGTGCTGGGTGCTCAGTGCTCAGGGTGCTGGGTGCTCAGTCCTCAGGGTGCTCAGTGCTCAGGGTGCTGGGTGCTCAGTGCTCGGGGTGCTGGGTGCTCAGTACTCAGGGTGCTCAGTACTCAGGGTGCTGGGTGCTCAGTGCTCGGGATGCTGTGTGCTCAGTGCTCAGGGTGATCGGTGCTCAGTACTCAGGGTTCTGGGTGCTCAGTACTCGGGGTGCTGGGTGCTCAGTACTCAGGGTGCTGGGTGCTCAGTCCTCAGGGTGCTCAGTGCTCAGGGTGCTGGGTGCTCAGTACTCAGGGTGCTGGGTTCTCAGTACTCAGGGTGCTGGGTGCACAGTGCTAGGGGTGCTGGGTGCTCAGTGCTCGGGGTCTGGGTGCTCAGTACTCAGGGTGCTGGGTGCTCAGTACTCAGGATGCTCTGTGCTCAGTGCTCAGGGTGCTGGGTGCTCAGTGCTCTGGGTGCTGGGTGCTCCGTGGTCAGGGTGCTGGGTGCTCAGTGCTCAGGGAGCTGGGTGCTCAGTGATCGGGGTGATGGGTGCTGAGTGCTCAGGGTGCTGGGTGCTCAGTGCTCGGGGTGCTCGGTGCTCAGTGCTCAGGGTCCTGGGTGCTCAGTACTCAGGGTGCTGGGTGCTTAGTACTCAGGGTGCTCAGTGCTCAGTACACAGGGTTCTGGGTGCTCAGTGCTCGGGTTGCTGGGTGCTCAGTGCTCAGTACTCAGGGTGATTGGGTGCTCAGTGCTCAGGGTGCTGGGTGCTCAGTACTCAGCGTGCTGGGTGCTCAGTCCTCAGGGTGCTGGGTGCTCAGTGCTCAGGGTGCTGGGTGCTCAGTGCTCAGTGTGCTGGGTGCCCAGTGCTCGGGGAGCTCGGTGCTCAGAACTCAGGGTGCTGGGTGCTCAGTACTCAGGGTGCTGGGTGCTCATTCTCGGGGTGCTGGGTGCTCAGTGCTCGGGGTGCTGGGTGCTCAGTACTCAGGGTGCTGGGGGCCCAGTACTCAGGGTTCTGGGTGCTCAGTACTCAGGGTGCTCGGTTCTCAGTACTCAGGGTGCTGGGTGCTCATTCTCGGGGTGCTGGGTGCTCAGTGCTCGGGGTGCTGGGTGCTCAGTACTCAGGGTGCTGGGGGCTCAGTACTCAGGTTGCTGGGTGCTCAGTACTCAGGGTGATGTGTTCTCAGTACTCAGGGTGCTGGGTGCTCAGTGCTCGGGGTGCTGTGTGCTCAGTTCTCGGGGTGCTCAGTACTCAGGGTGCTGGGTGCTCAGTACTCAGGGTGCTGGGTGCTCAGTGCTTGGGGTGCTCGGTGCTCAGTACTCGGGGTGCTGGGTGCTCAGTACTCGGGGTGCTGGGTGCTCAGTGCTCAGGGTGCTGGGTGCTCAGTGCTCGGGGTGCTGGGTGCTCAGTGCTGAGGGTGATGGCTACTCAGTGCTCAGGGTGCTGGGTGCTCAGTACTCAGGGTGCTAGGTGCTCAGTACTCAGGGTGCTCAGTGCTCAGTACTTAGCGTGCTGGGTGCTCAGTGCTCAGGGTCCTCGGTGCTCAGTACTCAGGGTGCTCAGTGCTCAGTACTCAGCGTTCTTTGTGCTCAGTGCTCAGGGTGCTGGGTGCTCAGTACTCAGGGTGCTGGGTGCTCAGTACTCATGGTGCTGGGTGTTCAGTACTCAGGGTGCTGTGTGCTCAGTGCTCGGGGTGCTCGGTGATCAGTACTCAGGGTGCTGGGTGCTCAGTGCTCAGGGTGCTGGGTGCTCAGTGCTCAGGGTGCTGGGTGCTCAGTGCTCAGGGTGCTCAGTGCTCAGTGCTCAGGGTGCTGGGTGCTCAGTGCTCTGGGTGCTGGGTGCTCCGTGCTCAGGGTGCTGGGTGCTGAGTGCTCAGGATGCTGGGTGCTCAGTGCTCGGGGTGCTCAGTGCTCAGTGCTCAGGGTCCTGGGTGCTCAGTACTCAGGGTGATGGGTGCTTAGTACTCAGGGTGCTCAGTGCTCAGTACACAGGTTGCTGGGTGCTCAGTGCTCGGGGTGCTGGGTGCTCAGTGCTCAGTACTCAGGGTGATTGGGTGCTCAGTGCTCAGGGTGCTGGGTGCTCAGTACTCAGCGTGCTGGGTGCTCAGTACTCAGGGTGCTGGGTGCTCAGTACTCAGGGTGCTGGGTGCTCAGTGCTCAGGGTGCTGGGTGCCCAGTGCTAGGGGAGCTCGGTGCTCAGAACTCAGGGTGCTGGGTGCTCAGTACTCAGGGTGCTGGGTGCTCATTCTCAGGGTGCTGGGTGCTCAGTGCTCGGGGTGCTGGGTGCTCAGTACTCAGGGTGCTGGGGGCTCAGTACTCAGGGTTCTGGGTGCTCAGTACTCAGGGTGCTCGGTTCTCAGTACTCAGGGTGCTGGGTGCTCATTCTCGGGGTGCTGGGTGCTCAGTGCTCGGGGTGCTGGGTGCTCAGTACTCAGGGTGCTGGGGGCTCAGTACTCAGGTTGCTGGGTGCTCAGTACTCAGGGTGATGTGTTCTCAGTACTCAGGGTGCTGGGTGCTCAGTGCTCGGGGTGCTCGGTGCTCAGTACTCGGGGTGCTGGGTGCTCAGTACTCGGGGTGCTGGGTGCTCAGTGCTCAGGGTGCTGGGTGCTCAGTGCTCGGGGTGCTGGGTGCTCAGTGCTGAGGGTGCTGGCTACTCAGTGCTCAGGGTGCTGGGTGCTCAGTACTCAGGGTGCTAGGTGCTCAGTACTCAGGGTGCTCAGTGCTCAGTACTCAGCGTGCTGGGTGCTCAGTGCTCAGGGTCCTCGGTGCTCAGTACTCAGGGTGCTCAGTGCTCAGTACTCAGCGTGCTTTGTGCTCAGTGCTCAGGGTGCTGGGTGCTCAGTACTCAGGGTGCTGGGTGCTCAGTACTCATGGTGCTGGGTGCTCAGTACTCAGGGTGCGGTGTGCTCAGTGCTCGGGGTGCTCGGTGATCAGTACTCAGGGTGCTGGGTGCTCAGTGCTCAGGGTGCTGGGTACTCAGTGCTCAGGGTGCTGGGTGCTCAGTGCTCACGCTGCTGGGTGCTCAGTGCTCAGGGTGCTGGGTGATCAGTGCTCGGGGTCCTGGGTACTCAGTGCTCGGGGTGCTGGGTGCTCAGTACTCAGGGTGCTCAGTACTCAGGGTGCTGGGTGCTCAGTGCTCGGGATGCTGTGTGCTCAGTGCTCAGGGTGATCGGTGCTCAGTACTCAGGGTTCTGGGTGCTCAGTACTCGGGGTGCTGGGTGCTCAGTACTCAGGGTGCTGGGTGCTCAGTCCTCAGGGTGCTCAGTGCTCAGGGTGCTGGGTGCTCAGTACTCAGGGTGCTGGGTTCTCAGTACTCAGGGTGCTGGGTGCACAGTGCTAGGGGTGCTGGGTGCTCAGTGCTCGGGGTCTGGGTGCTCAGTACTCAGGGTGCTGGGTGCTCAGTACTCAGGATGCTCTGTGCTCAGTGCTCAGGGTGCTGGGTGCTCAGTGCTCTGGGTGCTGGGTGCTCCGTGGTCAGGGTGCTGGGTGCTCAGTGCTCAGGGAGCTGGGTGCTCAGTGATCGGGGTGATGGGTGCTGAGTGCTCAGGGTGCTGGGTGCTCAGTGCTCGGGGTGCTCGGTGCTCAGTGCTCAGGGTCCTGGGTGCTCAGTACTCAGGGTGCTGGGTGCTTAGTACTCAGGGTGCTCAGTGCTCAGTACACAGGGTGCTGGGTGCTCAGTGCTCGGGTTGCTGGGTGCTCAGTGCTCAGTACTCAGGGTGATTGGGTGCTCAGTGCTCAGGGTGCTGGGTGCTCAGTACTCAGCGTGCTGGGTGCTCAGTCCTCAGGGTGCTGGGTGCTCAGTGCTCAGGGTGCTGGGTGCTCAGTGCTCAGTGTGCTGGGTGCCCAGTGCTCGGGGAGCTCGGTGCTCAGAACTCAGGGTGCTGGGTGCTCAGTACTCAGGGTGCTGGGTGCTCATTCTCGGGGTGCTGGGTGCTCAGTGCTCGGGGTGCTGGGTGCTCAGTACTCAGGGTGCTGGGGGCCCAGTACTCAGGGTTCTGGGTGCTCAGTACTCAGGGTGCTCGGTTCTCAGTACTCAGGGTGCTGGGTGCTCATTCTCGGGGTGCTGGGTGCTCAGTGCTCGGGGTGCTGGGTGCTCAGTACTCAGGGTGCTGGGGGCTCAGTACTCAGGTTGCTGGGTGCTCAGTACTCAGGGTGATGTGTTCTCAGTACTCAGGGTGCTGGGTGCTCAGTGCTCGGGGTGCTGTGTGCTCAGTTCTCGGGGTGCTCAGTACTCAGGGTGCTGGGTGCTCAGTACTCAGGGTGCTGGGTGCTCAGTGCTTGGGGTGCTCGGTGCTCAGTACTCGGGGTGCTGGGTGCTCAGTACTCGGGGTGCTGGGTGCTCAGTGCTCAGGGTGCTGGGTGCTCAGTGCTCGGGGTGCTGGGTGCTCAGTGCTGAGGGTGATGGCTACTCAGTGCTCAGGGTGCTGGGTGCTCAGTACTCAGGGTGCTAGGTGCTCAGTACTCAGGGTGCTCAGTGCTCAGTACTCAGCGTGCTGGGTGCTCAGTGCTCAGGGTCCTCGGTGCTCAGTACTCAGGGTGCTCAGTGCTCAGTACTCAGCGTTCTTTGTGCTCAGTGCTCAGGGTGCTGGGTGCTCAGTACTCAGGGTGCTGGGTGCTCAGTACTCATGGTGCTGGGTGTTCAGTACTCAGGGTGCTGTGTGCTCAGTGCTCGGGGTGCTCGGTGATCAGTACTCAGGGTGCTGGGTGCTCAGTGCTCAGGGTGCTGGGTGCTCAGTGCTCAGGGTGCTGGGTGCTCAGTGCTCAGGGTGCTCAGTGCTCAGTGCTCAGGGTGCTGGGTGCTCAGTGCTCTGGGTGCTGGGTGCTCCGTGCTCAGTGTGCTGGGTGCTGAGTGCTCAGGATGCTGGGTGCTCAGTGCTCGGGGTGCTCAGTGCTCAGTGCTCAGGGTCCTGGGTGCTCAGTACTCAGGGTGATGGGTGCTTAGTACTCAGGGTGCTCAGTGCTCAGTACACAGGTTGCTGGGTGCTCAGTGCTCGGGGTGCTGGGTGCTCAGTGCTCAGTACTCAGGGTGATTGGGTGCTCAGTGCTCAGGGTGCTGGGTGCTCAGTACTCAGCGTGCTGGGTGCTCAGTACTCAGGGTGCTGGGTGCTCAGTACTCAGGGTGCTGGGTGCTCAGTGCTCAGGGTGCTGGGTGCCCAGTGCTAGGGGAGCTCGGTGCTCAGAACTCAGGGTGCTGGGTGCTCAGTACTCAGGGTGCTGGGTGCTCATTCTCAGGGTGCTGGGTGCTCAGTGCTCGGGGTGCTGGGTGCTCAGTACTCAGGGTGCTGGGGGCTCAGTACTCAGGGTTCTGGGTGCTCAGTACTCAGGGTGCTCGGTTCTCAGTACTCAGGGTGCTGGGTGCTCATTCTCGGGGTGCTGGGTGCTCAGTGCTCGGGGTGCTGGGTGCTCAGTACTCAGGGTGCTGGGGGCTCAGTACTCAGGTTGCTGGGTGCTCAGTACTCAGGGTGATGTGTTCTCAGTACTCAGGGTGCTGGGTGCTCAGTGCTCGGGGTGCTCGGTGCTCAGTACTCGGGGTGCTGGGTGCTCAGTACTCGGGGTGCTGGGTGCTCAGTGCTCAGGGTGCTGGGTGCTCAGTGCTCGGGGTGCTGGGTGCTCAGTGCTGAGGGTGCTGGCTACTCAGTGCTCAGGGTGCTGGGTGCTCAGTACTCAGGGTGCTAGGTGCTCTGTACTCAGGGTGCTCAGTGCTCAGTACTCAGCGTGCTGGGTGCTCAGTGCTCAGGGTCCTCGGTGCTCAGTACTCAGGGTGCTCAGTGCTCAGTACTCAGCGTGCTTTGTGCTCAGTGCTCAGGGTGCTGGGTGCTCAGTACTCAGGGTGCTGGGTGCTCAGTACTCATGGTGCTGGGTGCTCAGTACTCAGGGTGCGGTGTGCTCAGTGCTCGGGGTGCTCGGTGATCAGTACTCAGGGTGCTGGGTGCTCAGTGCTCAGGGTGCTGGGTACTCAGTGCTCAGGGTGCTGGGTGCTCAGTGCTCACGCTGCTGGGTGCTCAGTGCTCAGGGTGCTGGTTGATCAGTGCTCGGGGTCCTGGGTACTCAGTGCTTGGGGTGCTGGGTGCTCAGTACTCAGGGTGTTCGGTACTCAGTTCTCAGGGTGCTCAGTGCTCAATACTCAGGGTGCTGGTTGCTCAGTGCTCGGGGTGCTCGGTGCTCAGTACTGAGGGTGCTGGGTGCTCAGTACTCAGGGTGCTGGGTGCTCAGTACTCAGGGTGCTGGGTGCTCAGTACTCAGGGTGCTGGGTTCTCAGTGCTCAAGGTGCTGGCTGCTCAGTACTCAGGGTGCTGGGTGCTAAGTACTCAGGGTGCTCCGTGCTCAGTACTCAGGGTGCTGGGTGCTCAGTGCTCAGGGTGCTGGGTACTCAGTACTCAGGGTGCTGGGTGCTCAGTACTCAGGGTGCAGGGTGCTCAGTGCTCAGGGTGCTGGGTGCTCAGTGCTCAGGGTGCTGGGTGCTCAGTACTCAGGGTGCTGGGTGCTCAGTGCTAAGGTGATCGGTGCTCAGTACTCAGGGTGCTCAGTACTCAGGGTGCTGGGTGCTCAGTGCTCAGGGTGCTGGGTGCTCAGTCCTCAGGGTGCTCAGTGCTCAGGGTGCTGGGTGCTCAGTGCTCGGGGTGCTGGGTGCTCAGTACTCAGGGTGCTCAGTACTCAGGGTGCTGGGTGCTCAGTGCTCGGGATGCTGGGTGCTCAGTGCTCAGGGTGATCGGTGCTCAGTACTCAGGGTGCTGGGTGCTCAGTACTCGGGGTGCTGGGTGCTCAGTACTCAGGGTGCTGGGTGCTCAGTCCTCAGGGTGCTCAGTGCTCAGGGTGCTGGGTGCTCAGTACTCAGGGTGCTGAGTGCTCAGTACTCAGGGTGCTGGGTGCTCAGTACTCAGGGTCCTGGGTGCTCAGTGCTCGGGGTGTTGGGTGCTCAGTGTTCAGGGTGCTCAGTGCTCATTACTCAGGGTGCTGGGTGCTCAGTACTCAGTGCTCAGGATGCTGGGTGCTCAGTGCTCAGGGTGCTTGGTGCTCAGTGCTCAGGGTGCTCAGTGCTCAGTGCTCAGTACTCAGGGTGCTTGGTGCTCAGTACTCAGGGTGCTGGGTGCTCAGTGCTCGGGGTACCTGGTGCTCAGTGCTCGGGGTGCTCGGTGCTCAGTACTCAGGGTGCTGAGTTCTCAGTGCTCAGGGTGCTGGGTGCTCAGTGCTCAGGGTGCTGGGTGCTCAGTACTCAGGGTGCTGGGTGCTCAGTGCTCAGCGTGCTTGATGCTCAGTACTAAGGGTGCTGGGTGCTCAGTGCTCAGGGTGCTGGGTGCTCAGTGATTGGGGTGCTGGGTGCTCCGTACTCAGGGTGCTGGGTGCTCAGTACTCGGGGTGCTGGGTGCTCAGTGCTCAGCGTGCTGGGTGCTCAGTACTCAGGGTGCTCGGTGCTCAGTACTCAGGGTGCTGGGTTCTCAGTACTCAGGGTGCTGGGTGCACAGTGCTAGGGGTGCTGGGTGCTCAGTGCTCGGGGTCTGGGTGCTCAGTACTCAGGGTGCTGGGTGCTCAGTACTCAGGGTGCTCTGTGCTCAGTGCTCAGGGTGCTGGGTGCTCAGTGCTCTGGGTGCTGGGTGCTCCGTGCTCAGGGTGCTGGGTGCTCCGTGCTCAGGGTGCTGGGTGCTCAGTGATCGGGGTGATGGGTGCTCAGTACTCAGGGTGCTCCCTGCTCAGTACTCAGGGTGCTGGGTGCTCAGTGCTCAGGGTGCTGGGTACTCAGTACTCAGGGTGCTGGGTGCTCAGTACTCAGGGTGCTGGGTGCTCAGTGCTCAGGGTGCTGGGTGCTCAGTGCTCAGGGTGCTGGGTGCTCAGTACTCAAGGTGCTGGGTGCTCAGTGCTAAGGTGATCAGTGCTCAGTACTCAGGGTGCTCAGTACTCAGGGTGCTGGGTGCTCAGTGCTCAGGGTGCTGGGTGCTCAGTCCTCAGGGTGCTCAGTGCTCAGGGTGCTGGGTGCTCAGTGCTCGGGGTGCTGGGTGCTCAGTACTCAGGGTGCTCAGTACTCAGGGTGCTGGGTGCTCAGTGCTCGGGATGCTGGGTGCTCAGTGCTCAGGGTGATCGGTGCTCAGTACTCAGGGTGCTGGGTGCTCAGTACTCGGGGTGCTGGGTGCTCAGTACTCAGGGTGCTGGGTGCTCAGTCCTCAGGGTGCTCAGTGCTCAGGGTGCTGGGTGCTCAGTACTCAGGGTGCTGGGTTCTCAGTACTCAGGGTGCTGGGTGCACAGTGCTAGGGGTGCTGGGTGCTCAGTGCTCGGGGTCTGGGTGCTCAGTACTCAGGGTGCTGGGTGCTCAGTACTCAGGGTGCTCTGTGCTCAGTGCTCAGGGTGCTGGGTGCTCAGTGCTCTGGGTGCTGGGTGCTCCGTGCTCAGGGTGCTGGGTGCTCAGTGCTCAGGGTGCAGGGTGCTCAGTGATCGGGGTGATGGTTGCTGAGTGCTCAGGGTGCTGGGTGCTCAGTGCTCGGGGTGCTCGGTGCTCAGTGCTCAGGGTCCTGGGTGCTCAGTACTCAGGGTGCTGGGTGCTTAGTACTCAGGGTGCTCAGTGCTCAGTACACAGGGTGCTGGATGCTCAGTGCTCGGGGTGCTGGGTGCTCAGTGCTCAGTACTCAGGGTGATTGGGTGCTCAGTGCTCAGGGTGCTGGGTGCTCAGTACTCAGCGTGCTGGGTGCTCAGTACTCAGGGTGCTGGGTGCTCAGTGCTCAGGGTGCTGGGTGCTCAGTGCTCAGGGTGCTGGGTGCCCAGTGCTCGGGGAGCTCGGTGCTCAGAACTCAGGGTGCTGGGTGCTCAGTACTCAGGGTGCTGGGTGCTCATTCTCGGAGTGCTGGGTGCTCAGTGCTCGGGGTGCTGGGTGCTCAGTACTCAGGGTGCTGGGGGCTCAGTACTCAGGGTTCTGGGTGCTCAGTACTCAGGGTGCTCGGTTCTCAGTACTCAGGGTGCTGGGTGCTCATTCTCGGGGTGCTGGGTGCTCAGTGCTCGGGGTGCTGGGTGCTCAGTACTCAGCGTGCTGGGGGCTCAGTACTCAGGTTGCTGGGTGCTCAGTACTCAGGGTGATGTGTTCTCAGTACTCAGGGTGCTGGGTGCTCAGTGCTCGGGGTGCTGTGTGCTCAGTTCTCGGGGTGCTCAGTACTCAGGGTGCTGGGTGCTCAGTACTCAGGGTGCTGGGTGCTCAGTGCTCGGGGTGCTCGGTGCACAGTACTCGGGGTGCTGGGTGCTCAGTACTCGGGGTGCTGGGTGCTCAGTGCTCAGGGTGCTGGGTGCTCAGTGCTCGGGGTGCTGGGTGCTCAGTGCTAAGGGTGATGGCTACTCAGTGCTCAGGGTGCTGGGTGCTCAGTACTCAGGGTGCTAGGTGCTCAGTACTCAGGGTGCTCAGTGCTCAGTACTCAGCGTGCTTGGTGCTCAGTGCTCAGGGTCCTCGGTGCTCAGTACTCAGGGTGCTCAGTGCTCAGTACTCAGCGTTCTTTGTGCTCAGTGCTCAGGGTGCTGGGTGCTCAGTACTCAGGGTGCTGGGTGCTCAGTACTCATGGTGCTGGGTGCTCAGTACTCAGGGTGCTGTGTGCTCAGTGCTCAGGGTGCTGGGTACTCAGTGCTCAGGGTGCTGGGTGCTCAGTGCTCAGGGTGCTGGGTGCTCAGTGCTCAGGGTGCTGGGTGATCAGTACTCAGGGTGCTGGGTGCTCAGTGCTCAGGGTGCTGGGTACTCAGTGCTCAGGGTGCTGGGTGCTCAGTGCTCAGGGTGCTGGGTGCTCAGTGCTCAGGGTGCTGGGTGATCAGTGCTCGGGGTCCTGGGTACTCAGTGCTTGGGGTGCTGGGTGCTCAGTACTCAGGGTGTTCGGTACTCAGTTCTCAGGGTGCTCAGTGCTCAATACTCAGGGTGCTGGTTGCTCAGTGGTCGGGGTGCTCTGTGCTCAGTACTCAGGGTGCTGGGTGCTCAGTACTCAGGGTGCTGGGTGCTCAGTACTCAGGGTGCTGGGTGCTCAGTACTCAGGGTGCTGGGTTCTCAGTGCTCAAGGTGCTGGGTGCTCAGTACTCAGGGTGCTGGGTGCTCAGTACTCAGGGTGCTCCGTGCTCAGTACTCAGGGTGCTGGGTGCTCAGTGCTCAGGGTGCTGGGTACTCAGTACTCAGGGTGCTGGGTGCTCAGTACTCAGGGTGCTGGGTGCTCAGTGCTCAGGGTGCCGGGTGCTCAGTGCTCAGGGTGCTGGGTGCTCAGTACTCAGGGTGCTGGGTGCTCAGTGCTAAGGTGATCGGTGCTCAGTACTCAGGGTGCTCAGTACTCAGGGTGCTGGGTGCTCAGTGCTCAGGGTGCTGGGTGCTCAGTCCTCAGGGTGCTCAGTGCTCAGGGTGCTGGGTGCTCAGTGCTCGGGGTGCTGGGTGCTCAGTACTCAGGGTGCTCAGTACTCAGGGTGCTGGGTGGTCAGTGCTCGGGATGCTGGGTGCTCAGTGCTCAGGGTGATCGGTGCTCAGTACTCAGGGTGCTGGGTGCTCAGTACTCGGGGTGCTGGGTGCTCAGTACTCAGGGTGCTGGGTGCTCAGTCCTCAGGGTGCTCAGTGCTCAGGGTGCTGGGTGCTCAGTACTCAGGGTGCTGAGTGCTCAGTACTCAGGGTGCTGGGTGCTCAGTACTCAGGGTGCTGGGTGCTCAGTGCTCGGGGTGTTGGGTGCTCAGTGTTCAGGGTGCTCAGTGCTCATTACTCAGGGTGCTGGGTGCTCAGTACTCAGTGCTCAGGATGCTGGGTGCTCAGTGCTCAGGGTGCTGGGTGCCCAGTGCTCAGGGTGCTCAGTGCTCAGTGCTCAGTACTCAGGGTGCTTGGTGCTCAGTACTCAGGGTGCTGGGTGCTCAGTGCTCGGGGTACCTGGTGCTCAGTGCTCGGGGTGCTCGGTGCTCAGTACTCAGGGTGCTGAGTGCTCAGTGCTGAGGGTGCTGGGTGCTCAGTGCTCAGGGTGCTGGGTGCTCAGTACTCAGGGTGCTGGGTGCTCAGTGCTCAGCGTGCTTGATGCTCAGTACTAAGGGTGCTGGGTGCTCAGTGCTCAGGGTGCTGGGTGCTCAGTGCTCGGGGTGCTGGGTGCTCCGTACTCAGGGTGCTGGGTGCTCAGTACTCGGGGTGCTGGGTGCTCAGTGCTCAGCGTGCTGGGTGCTCAGTACTCAGGGTGCTCGGTGCTCAGTACTCAGGGTGCTGGGTTCTCAGTACTCAGGGTGCTGGGTGCACAGTGCTAGGGGTGCTGGGTGCTCAGTGCTCGGGGTCTGGGTGCTCAGTACTCAGGGTGCTGGGTGCTCAGTACTCAGGGTGCTCTGTGCTCAGTGCTCAGGGTGCTGGGTGCTCAGTGCTCTGGGTGCTGGGTGCTCCGTGCTCAGGGTGCTGGGTGCTCAGTGCTCAGGGTGCTGGGTGCTCAGTCCTCAGGGTGCACAGTGCTCAGGGTGCTGGGTGCTCAGTGCTCGGGGTGCTGGGTGCTCAGTACTCAGGGTGCTCAGTACTCAGGGTGCTGGGTGCTCAGTGCTCGGGATGCTGGGTGCTCAGTGCTCAGGGTGATCGGTGCTCAGTACTCAGGGTGCTGGGTGCTCAGTACTCGGGGTGCTGGATGCTCAGTACTCAGGGTGCTGGGTGCTCAGTCCTCAGGGTGCTCAGTGCTCAGGGTGCTGGGTGCTCAGTACTCAGGGTGCTGGGTTCTCAGTACTCAGGGTGCTGGGTGCACAGTGCTAGGGGTGCTGGGTGCTCAGTGCTCGGGGTCTGGGTGCTCAGTACTCAGGGTGCTGGGTGCTCAGTACTCAGGGTGCTCTGTGCTCAGTGCTCAGGGTGCTGGGTGCTCAGTGCTCTGGGTGCTGGGTGCTCCGTGCTCAGGGTGCTGGGTGCTCAGTGCTCAGGGTGCTGGGTGCTCAGTGATCGGGGTGATGGGTGCTGAGTGCTCAGGGTGCTGGGTGCTCAGTGCTCGGGGTGCTCGGTGCTCAGTGCTCAGGGTCCTGGGTGCTCAGTACTCAGGGTGCTGGGTGCTTAGTACTCAGGGTGCTCAGTGCTCAGTACACAGGGTGCTGGGTGCTCAGTGCTCGGGGTGCTGGGTGCTCAGTGCTCAGTACTCAGGGTGATTGGGTGCTCAGTGCTCAGGGTGCTGGGTGCTCAGTACTCAGCGTGCTGGGTGCTCAGTACTCAGGGTGCTGGGTGCTCAGTGCTCAGGGTGCTGGGTGCTCAGTGCTCAGGTTGCTGGGTGCCCAGTGCTCGGGGAGCTTGGTGCTCAGAACTCAGTGTGCTGGGTGCTCAGTACTCAGGGTGCTGGGTGCTCATTCTCGGGGTGCTGGGTGCTCAGTGCTCGGGGTGCTGGGTGCTCAGTACTCAGGGTGCTGGGGGCTCAGTACTCAGGGTTCTGGGTGCTCAGTACTCAGGGTGCTCGGTTCTCAGTACTCAGGGTGCTGGGTGCTCATTCTCAGGGTGCTGGGTGCTCAGTGCTCGGGGTGCTGGGTGCTCAGTACTCAGGGTGCTGGGGGCTCAGTACTCAGGTTGCTGGGTGCTCAGTACTCAGGGTGATGTGTACTCAGTACTCAGGGTGCTGGGTGCTCAGTGCTCAGGGTGCTGTGTGCTCAGTTCTCGGGGTGCTCAGTACTCAGGGTGCTGGGTGCTCAGTACTCAGGGTGCTGGGTGCTCAGTGCTCGGGGTGCTCGGTGCTCAGTACTCGGGGTGCTGGGTGCTCAGTACTCGGGGTGCTGGGTGCTCAGTGCTCAGGGTGCTGGGTGCTCAGTGCTCGGGGTGCTGGGTGCTCAGTGCTGAGGGTGCTGGCTACTCAGTGCTCAGGGTGCTGGGTGCTCAGTACTCAGGGTGCTAGGTGCTCAGTACTCAGGGTGCTCAGTGCTCATTACTCAGCGTGCTGGGTGCTCAGTGCTCAGGGTCCTCGGTGCTCAGTACTCAGGGTGCTCAGTGCTCAGTACTCAGGGTGCTGGGTACTCAGTGCTCAGGGTCCTGGGTGCTCAGTGCTCAGGGTGCTGGGTGCTCAGTGCTCAGGGTGCTGGGTGATCAGTGCTCGGGGTCCTGGGTACTCAGTGCTTGGGGTGCTGGGTGCTCAGTACTCAGGGTGTTCGGTACTCAGTTCTCAGGGTGCTCAGTGCTCAATACTCAGGGTGCTGGTTGCTCAGTGCTCGGGGTGCTCGGTGCTCAGTACTCAGGGTGCTGGGTGCTCAGTACTCAGGGTGCTGGGTGCTCAGTACTCAGGGTGCTGGGTGCTCAGTACTCAGGGTGCTGGGTTCTCAGTGCTCATGGTGCTGGGTGCTCAGTATTCAAGGTGCTGGGTGCTCAGTACTCAGGGTGCTCCGTGCTCAGTACTCAGGGTGCTGGGTGCTCAGTGCTCAGGGTGCTGGGTACTCAGAACTCAGGGGGCTGGGTGCTCAGTACTCAGGGTGCTGTGTGCTCAGTGCTCAGGGTGCTGGGTGCTCAGTGCTCAGGGTGCTGGGTGCTCAGTACTCAGGGTGCTGGGTGCTCAGTGCTAAGGTGATCGGTGCTCAGTACTCAGGGTGCTCAGTACTCAGGTTGCTGGGTGCTCAGTGCTCAGGGTGCTGGGTGCTCAGTCCTCAGGGTGCTCAGTGCTCAGGGTGCTGGGTGCTCAGTGCTCGGGGTGCTGGGTGCTCAGTACTCAGGGTGCTCAGTACTCAGGGTGCTGGGTGCTCAGTGCTCGGGATGCTGGGTGCTCAGTGCTCAGGGTGATCGGTGCTCAGTACTCAGGGTGCTGGGTGCTCAGTACTCAGGGTGCTGGGTGCTCAGTACTCAGGGTGCTGGGTGCTCAGTCCTCAGGGTGCTCAGTGCTCAGGGTGCTGGGTGCTCAGTACTCAGGGTGCTGAGTGCTCAGTACTCAGGGTGCTGTGTGCTCAGTACTCAGGGTGCTGGGTGCTCAGTGCTCGGGGTGTTGGGTGCTCAGTGTTCAGGGTGCTCAGTGCTCATTACTCAGGGTGCTGGGTGCTCAGTACTCAGTGCTCAGGATGCTGGGTGCTCAGTGCTCAGGGTGCTGGGTGCTCAGTGCTCAGGGTGCTCAGTGCTCAGTGCTCAGTACTCAGGGTGCTTGGTGCTCAGTACTCAGGGTGCTGGGTGCTCAGTGCTCGGGGTACCTGGTGCTCAGTGCTCGGGGTGCTCGGTGCTCAGTACTCAGGGTGCTGAGTGCTCAGTGCTCAGGGTGCTGGGTGCTCAGTGCTCAGGGTGCTGGGTGCTCAGTACTCAGGGTGCTGGGTGCTCAGTGCTCAGCGTGCTTGATGCTCAGTACTAAGGGTGCTGGGTGCTCAGTGCTCAGGGTGCTGGGTGCTCAGTGCTCGGGGTGCTGGGCGCTCCGTACTAAGGGTGCTGGGTGCTCAGTACTCGGGGTGCTGGGTGCTCAGTGCTCAGCGTGCTGGGTGCTCAGTACTCAGGGTGCTCGGTGCTCAGTACTCAGGGTGCTGGGTTCTCAGTACTCAGGGTGCTGGGTGCACAGTGCTACGGGTGCTGGGTGCTCAGTGCTCGGGGTCTGGGTGCTCAGTACTCAGGGTGCTGGGTGCTCAGTACTCAGGGTGCTCTGTGCTCAGTGCTCAGGGTGCTGGGTGCTCAGTGCTCTGGGTGCTGGGTGCTCCGTGCTCAGGGTGCTGGGTGCTCAGTGCTCAGGGTGCTGGGTGCGCAGTGATCGGGGTGATGGGTGCTGAGTGCTCAGGGTGCTGGGTGCTCAGTGCTCGGGGTGCTCGGTGCTCAGTGCTCAGGGTCCTGGGTGCTCAGTACTCAGGGTGCTGGGTGCTTAGTACTCAGGGTGCTCAGTGCTCAGTACACAGGGTGCTGGGTGCTCAGTGCTCAGGGTGCAGGGTGCTCAGTGCTCAGTACTCAGGGTGATTGGGTGCTCAGTGCTCAGGGTGCTGGGTGCTCAGTACTCAGCGTGCTGGGTGCTCAGTACTCAGGGTGCTGGGTGCTCAGTGCTCAGGGTGCTGGGTGCTCAGTGCTCAGGGTGCTGGGTGCCCAGTGCTCGGGGAGCTCGGTGCTCAGAACTCAGGGTGCTGGGTGCTCAGTACTCAGGGTGCTGGGTGCTCATTCTCGGGGTGCTGGGTGCTCAGTGCTCGGGGTGCTGTGTGCTCAGTACTCAGGGTGCTGGTTGCTCAGTACTCAGGGTGCTGGGTGCTCAGTACTCAGGGTGCTCGGTTCTCAGTACTCAGGGTGCTGGGTGCTCATTCTCGGGGTGCAGGGTGCTCAGTGCTCGGGGTGCTGGGTGCTCAGTACTCAGGGTGCTGGGGGCTCAGTACTCAGGTTGCTGGGTGCTCAGTACTCAGGGGGATGTGTTCTCAGTACTCAGGGTGCTGGGTGCTCAGTGCTCGGGGTGCAGTGTGCTCAGTTCTCTGGGTGCTCTGTACTCAGGGTGCTGGGTGCTCAGTATTCAGGGTGCTGGGTGCTCAGTGCTCGGGGTGCTCGGTGCTCAGTACTCGGGGTGCTGGGTGCTCAGTATTTGGGGTGCTGGGTGCTCAGTGCTCAGGGTGCTGGGTGCTCAGTGCTCGGGGTGCTGGGTGCTCAGTGCTGAGGGTGCTGGCTACTCAGTGCTCAGGGTGCTGGGTGCTCAGTACTCAGGGTGCTAGGTGCTCAGTACTCAGGGTGCTCAGTGCTCAGTACTCAGCGTGCTGGGTGCTCAGTGCTCAGGGTCCTCGGTGCTCAGTACTCAGGGTGCTCAGTGCTCAGTGCTCGGGGTGCTGGGTGCTCAGTACTCAGGGTGCTGGGTGCTCAGTACTCAGGGTGCTGGGTGCTCAGTACTCATGGTGCTGGGTGCTCAGTACTCAGGGTGCTGTGTGCTCAGTGCTCGGGGTGCTCGGTGATCAGTACTCAGGGTGCTGGGTGCTCAGTGCTCAGGGTGCTGGGTACTCAGTGCTCAGGGTGCTGGGTGCTCAGTGCTCAGGGTGCTCAGTACTCAGGGTGTTCGGTACTCAGTTCTCAGGGTGCTCAGTGCTCAATACTCAGGGTGCTGGTTGCTCAGTGGTCGGGGTGCTCTGTGCTCAGTACTCAGGGTGCTGGGTGCTCAGTACTCAGGGTGCTGGGTGCTCAGTACTCAGGGTGCTGGGTGCTCAGTACTCAGGGTGCTGGGTTCTCAGTGCTCAAGGTGCTGGGTGCTCAGTACTCAGGGTGCTGGGTGCTCAGTACTCAGGGTGCTCCGTGCTCAGTACTCAGGGTGCTGGGTGCTCAGTGCTCAGGGTGCTGGGTACTCAGTACTCAGGGTGCTGGGTGCTCAGTACTCATGGTGCTGGGTGCTCAGTGCTCAGGTTGCCGGGTGCTCAGTGCTCAGGGTGCTGGGTGCTCAGTACTCAGGGTGCTGGGTGCTCAGTGCTAAGGTGATCGGTGCTCAGTACTCAGGGTGCTCAGTACTCAGGGTGCTGGGTGCTCAGTGCTCAGGGTGCTGGGTGCTCAGTCCTCAGGGTGCTCAGTGCTCAGGGTGCTGGGTGCTCAGTGCTCGGGGTGCTGGGTGCTCAGTACTCAGGGTGCTCAGTACTCAGGGTGCTGGGTGCTCAGTGCTCGGGATGCTGGGTGCTCAGTGCTCAGGGTGATCGGTGCTCAGTACTCAGGGTGCTGGGTGCTCAGTACTCAGGGTGCTCCGTGCTCAGTACTCAGGGTGCTGGGTGCTCAGTGCTCAGGGTGCTGGGTACTCAGTACTCAGGGTGCTGGGTGCTCAGTACTCAGGGTGCTGGGTGCTCAGTGCTCAGGTTGCCGGGTGCTCAGTGCTCAGGGTGCTGGGTGCTCAGTACTCAGGGTGCTGGGTGCTCAGTGCTAAGGTGATCGGTGCTCAGTACTCAGGGTGCTCAGTACTCAGGGTGCTGGGTGCTCAGTGCTCAGGGTGCTGGGTGCTCAGTCCTCAGGGTGCTCAGTGCTCAGGGTGCTGGGTGCTCAGTGCTCGGGGTGCTGGGTGCTCAGTACTCAGGGTGCTCAGTACTCAGGGTGCTGGGTGCTTAGTGCTCGGGGTGTTGGGTGCTCAGTGTTCAGGGTGCTCAGTGCTCATTACTCAGGGTGCTGGGTGCTCAGTACTCAGTGCTCAGGATGCTGGGTGCTCAGTGCTCAGGGTGCTGGGTGCCCAGTGCTCAGGGTGCTCAGTGCTCAGTGCTCAGTACTCAGGGTGCTTGGTGCTCAGTACTCAGGGTGCTGGGTGCTCAGTGCTCGGGGTACCTGGTGCTCAGTGCTCGGGGTGCTCGGTGCTCAGTACTCAGGGTGCTGAGTGCTCAGTGCTGAGGGTGCTGGGTGCTCAGTGCTCAGGGTGCTGGGTGCTCAGTACTCAGGGTGCTGGGTGCTCAGTGCTCAGCGTGCTTGATGCTCAGTACTAAGGGTGCTGGGTGCTCAGTGCTCAGGGTGCTGGGTGCTCAGTGCTCGGGGTGCTGGGTGCTCCGTACTCAGGGTGCTGGGTGCTCAGTACTCGGGGTGCTGGGTGCTCAGTGCTCAGCGTGCTGGGTGCTCAGTACTCAGGGTGGTCGGTGCTCAGTACTGAGGGTGCTGGGTTCTCAGTACTCAGGGTGCTGGGTGCACAGTGCTAGGGGTGCTGGGTGCTCAGTGCTCGGGGCCTGGGTGCTCAGTACTCAGGGTGCTGTGTGCTCAGTACTCAGGGTGCTCTGTGCTCAGTGCTCAGGGTGCTGGGTGCTCAGTGCTCTGGGTGCTGGGTGCTCCGTGCTCAGGGTGCTGGGTGCTCAGTGCTCAGGGTGCTGGGTGCTCAGTCCTCAGGGTGCTCAGTGCTCAGGGTGCTGGGTGCTCAGTGCTCGGGGTGCTGGGTGCTCAGTACTCAGGGTGCTCAGTACTCAGGGTGCTGGGTGCTCAGTGCTCGGGATGCTGGGTGCTCAGTGCTCAGGGTGATCGGTGCTCAGTACTCAGGGTGCTGGGTGCTCAGTACTCGGGGTGCTGGGTGCTCAGTACTCAGGGTGCTGGGTGCTCAGTCCTCAGGGTGCTCAGTGCTCAGGGTGCTGGGTGCTCAGTACTCAGGGTGCTGGGTTCTCAGTACTCAGGGTGCTGGGTGCACAGTGCTAGGGGTGCTGGGTGCTCAGTGCTCGGGGTCTGGGTGCTCAGTACTCAGGGTGCTGGGTGCTCAGTACTCAGGGTGCTCTGTGCTCAGTGCTCAGGGTGCTGGGTGCTCAGTGCTCTGGGTGCTGGGTGCTCCGTGCTCAGGGTGCTGGGTGCTCAGTGCTCAGGGTGCTGGGTGCTCAGTGATCGGGGTGATGGGTGCTCCGTGCTCAGGGTGCTGGGTGCTCAGTGCTCGGGGTGCTCGGTGCTCAGTGCTCGGGGTGCTGGGTGCTCAGTACTCAGGGTCCTGGGTGCTCAGTACTCAGGGTGCTGGGTGCTCAGTACTCAGGGTGCTCAGTGCTCAGTACACCGGGTGCTGGGTGCTCAGTGCTCGGGGTGCTGGGTGCTCAGTGCTCAGTACTCAGGGTGATTGGGTGCTCAGTGCTCAGGGTGCTGGGTGCTCAGTACTCAGCGTGCTGGGTGCTCAGTACTCAGGGTGCTGGGTGCTCAGTGCTCAGGGTGCTGGGTGCTCAGTGCTCAGGTTGCTGGGTGCCCAGTGCTCGGGGAGCTCGGTGCTCAGAACTCAGTGTGCTGGGTGCTCAGTACTCAGGGTGCTTTGTGCTCATTCTCGGGGTGCTGGGTGCTCAGTGCTCGGGGTGCTGGGTGCTCAGTACTCAGGGTGCTGGGGGCTCAGTACTCAGGGTTCTGGGTGCTCAGTACTCAGGGTGCTCGGTTCTCAGTACTCAGGGTGCTGGGTGCTCATTCTCAGGGTGCTGGGTGCTCAGTGCTCGGGGTGCTGGGTGCTCAGTACTCAGGGTGCTGGGGGCTCAGTACTCAGGTTGCTGGGTGCTCAGTACTCAGGGTGATGTGTTCTCAGTACTCAGGGTGCTGGGTGCTCAGTGCTCAGGGTGCTGTGTGCTCAGTTCTCGGGGTGCTCAGTACTCAGTGTGCTGGGTGCTCAGTACTCAGGGTGCTGGGTGCTCAGTGCTCGGGGTGCTCGGTGCTCAGTACTCGGGGTGCTGGGTGCTCAGTACTCGGGGTGCTGGGTGCTCAGTGCTCAGGGTGCTGGGTGCTCAGTGCTCGGGGTGCTGGGTGCTCAGTGCTGAGGGTGCTGGCTACTCAGTGCTCAGGGTGCTGGGTGCTCAGTACTCAGGGTGCTAGGTGCTCAGTACTCAGGGTGCTCAGTGCTCAGTACTCAGCGTACTGGGTGTTCAGTGCTCAGGGTCCTCGGTGCTCAGTACTCAGGGTGCTCAGTGCTCAGTACTCAGGGTGCTGGGTACTCAGTGCTCAGGGTGCTGGGTGCTCAGTGCTCAGGGTGCTGGGTGCTCAGTACTCAGGGTGCTAGGTGCTCAGTACTCAGGGTGCTCAGTGCTCAGTACTCAGCGTACTGGGTGTTCAGTGCTCAGGGTCCTCGGTGCTCAGTACTCAGGGTGCTCAGTGCTCAGTACTCAGGGTGCTGGGTGCTCAGTACTCAGGGTGCTGGGTGCTCAGTACTCAGGGTGCTGGGTGCTCAGTCCTCAGGGTGCTCAGTGCTCAGGGTGCTGGGTGCTCAGTACTCAGGGTGCTGAGTGCTCAGTACTCAGGGTGCTGTGTGCTCAGTACTCAGGGTGCTGGGTGCTCAGTGCTCGGGGTGTTGGGTGCTCAGTGTTCAGGGTGCTCAGTGCTCATTACTCAGGGTGCTGGGTGCTCAGTACTCAGTGCTCAGGATGCTGGGTGCTCAGTGCTCAGGGTGCTGGGTGCTCAGTGCTCAGGGTGCTCAGTGCTCAGTGCTCAGTACTCAGGGTGCTTGGTGCTCAGTACTCAGGGTGCTGGGTGCTCAGTGCTCGGGGTACCTGGTGCTCAGTGCTCGGGGTGCTCGGTGCTCAGTACTCAGGGTGCTGAGTGCTCAGTGCTCAGGGTGCTGGGTGCTCAGTGCTCAGGGTGCTGGGTGCTCAGTACTCAGGGTGCTGGGTGCTCAGTGCTCAGCGTGCTTGATGCTCAGTACTAAGGGTGCTGGGTGCTCAGTGCTCAGGGTGCTGGGTGCTCAGTGCTCGGGGTGCTGGGCGCTCCGTACTAAGGGTGCTGGGTGCTCAGTACTCGGGGTGCTGGGTGCTCAGTGCTCAGCGTGCTGGGTGCTCAGTACTCAGGGTGCTCGGTGCTCAGTACTCAGGGTGCTGGGTTCTCAGTACTCAGGGTGCTGGGTGCACAGTGCTACGGGTGCTGGGTGCTCAGTGCTCGGGGTCTGGGTGCTCAGTACTCAGGGTGCTGGGTGCTCAGTACTCAGGGTGCTCTGTGCTCAGTGCTCAGGGTGCTGGGTGCTCAGTGCTCTGGGTGCTGGGTGCTCCGTGCTCAGGGTGCTGGGTGCTCAGTGCTCAGGGTGCTGGGTGCGCAGTGATCGGGGTGATGGGTGCTGAGTGCTCAGGGTGCTGGGTGCTCAGTGCTCGGGGTGCTCGGTGCTCAGTGCTCAGGGTCCTGGGTGCTCAGTACTCAGGGTGCTGGGTGCTTAGTACTCAGGGTGCTCAGTGCTCAGTACACAGGGTGCTGGGTGCTCAGTGCTCAGGGTGCAGGGTGCTCAGTGCTCAGTACTCAGGGTGATTGGGTGCTCAGTGCTCAGGGTGCTGGGTGCTCAGTACTCAGCGTGCTGGGTGCTCAGTACTCAGGGTGCTGGGTGCTCAGTGCTCAGGGTGCTGGGTGCTCAGTGCTCAGGGTGCTGGGTGCCCAGTGCTCGGGGAGCTCGGTGCTCAGAACTCAGGGTGCTGGGTGCTCAGTACTCAGGGTGCTGGGTGCTCATTCTCGGGGTGCTGGGTGCTCAGTGCTCGGGGTGCTGTGTGCTCAGTACTCAGGGTGCTGGTTGCTCAGTACTCAGGGTGCTGGGTGCTCAGTACTCAGGGTGCTCGGTTCTCAGTACTCAGGGTGCTGGGTGCTCATTCTCGGGGTGCAGGGTGCTCAGTGCTCGGGGTGCTGGGTGCTCAGTACTCAGGGTGCTGGGGGCTCAGTACTCAGGTTGCTGGGTGCTCAGTACTCAGGGGGATGTGTTCTCAGTACTCAGGGTGCTGGGTGCTCAGTGCTCGGGGTGCAGTGTGCTCAGTTCTCTGGGTGCTCTGTACTCAGGGTGCTGGGTGCTCAGTATTCAGGGTGCTGGGTGCTCAGTGCTCGGGGTGCTCGGTGCTCAGTACTCGGGGTGCTGGGTGCTCAGTATTTGGGGTGCTGGGTGCTCAGTGCTCAGGGTGCTGGGTGCTCAGTGCTCGGGGTGCTGGGTGCTCAGTGCTGAGGGTGCTGGCTACTCAGTGCTCAGGGTGCTGGGTGCTCAGTACTCAGGGTGCTAGGTGCTCAGTACTCAGGGTGCTCAGTGCTCAGTACTCAGCGTGCTGGGTGCTCAGTGCTCAGGGTCCTCGGTGCTCAGTACTCAGGGTGCTCAGTGCTCAGTGCTCGGGGTGCTGGGTGCTCAGTACTCAGGGTGCTGGGTGCTCAGTACTCAGGGTGCTGGGTGCTCAGTACTCATGGTGCTGGGTGCTCAGTACTCAGGGTGCTGTGTGCTCAGTGCTCGGGGTGCTCGGTGATCAGTACTCAGGGTGCTGGGTGCTCAGTGCTCAGGGTGCTGGGTACTCAGTGCTCAGGGTGCTGGGTGCTCAGTGCTCAGGGTGCTCAGTACTCAGGGTGTTCGGTACTCAGTTCTCAGGGTGCTCAGTGCTCAATACTCAGGGTGCTGGTTGCTCAGTGGTCGGGGTGCTCTGTGCTCAGTACTCAGGGTGCTGGGTGCTCAGTACTCAGGGTGCTGGGTGCTCAGTACTCAGGGTGCTGGGTGCTCAGTACTCAGGGTGCTGGGTTCTCAGTGCTCAAGGTGCTGGGTGCTCAGTACTCAGGGTGCTGGGTGCTCAGTACTCAGGGTGCTCCGTGCTCAGTACTCAGGGTGCTGGGTGCTCAGTGCTCAGGGTGCTGGGTACTCAGTACTCAGGGTGCTGGGTGCTCAGTACTCATGGTGCTGGGTGCTCAGTGCTCAGGTTGCCGGGTGCTCAGTGCTCAGGGTGCTGGGTGCTCAGTACTCAGGGTGCTGGGTGCTCAGTGCTAAGGTGATCGGTGCTCAGTACTCAGGGTGCTCAGTACTCAGGGTGCTGGGTGCTCAGTGCTCAGGGTGCTGGGTGCTCAGTCCTCAGGGTGCTCAGTGCTCAGGGTGCTGGGTGCTCAGTGCTCGGGGTGCTGGGTGCTCAGTACTCAGGGTGCTCAGTACTCAGGGTGCTGGGTGCTCAGTGCTCGGGATGCTGGGTGCTCAGTGCTCAGGGTGATCGGTGCTCAGTACTCAGGGTGCTGGGTGCTCAGTACTCAGGGTGCTCCGTGCTCAGTACTCAGGGTGCTGGGTGCTCAGTGCTCAGGGTGCTGGGTACTCAGTACTCAGGGTGCTGGGTGCTCAGTACTCAGGGTGCTGGGTGCTCAGTGCTCAGGTTGCCGGGTGCTCAGTGCTCAGGGTGCTGGGTGCTCAGTACTCAGGGTGCTGGGTGCTCAGTGCTAAGGTGATCGGTGCTCAGTACTCAGGGTGCTCAGTACTCAGGGTGCTGGGTGCTCAGTGCTCAGGGTGCTGGGTGCTCAGTCCTCAGGGTGCTCAGTGCTCAGGGTGCTGGGTGCTCAGTGCTCGGGGTGCTGGGTGCTCAGTACTCAGGGTGCTCAGTACTCAGGGTGCTGGGTGCTTAGTGCTCGGGGTGTTGGGTGCTCAGTGTTCAGGGTGCTCAGTGCTCATTACTCAGGGTGCTGGGTGCTCAGTACTCAGTGCTCAGGATGCTGGGTGCTCAGTGCTCAGGGTGCTGGGTGCCCAGTGCTCAGGGTGCTCAGTGCTCAGTGCTCAGTACTCAGGGTGCTTGGTGCTCAGTACTCAGGGTGCTGGGTGCTCAGTGCTCGGGGTACCTGGTGCTCAGTGCTCGGGGTGCTCGGTGCTCAGTACTCAGGGTGCTGAGTGCTCAGTGCTGAGGGTGCTGGGTGCTCAGTGCTCAGGGTGCTGGGTGCTCAGTACTCAGGGTGCTGGGTGCTCAGTGCTCAGCGTGCTTGATGCTCAGTACTAAGGGTGCTGGGTGCTCAGTGCTCAGGGTGCTGGGTGCTCAGTGCTCGGGGTGCTGGGTGCTCCGTACTCAGGGTGCTGGGTGCTCAGTACTCGGGGTGCTGGGTGCTCAGTGCTCAGCGTGCTGGGTGCTCAGTACTCAGGGTGGTCGGTGCTCAGTACTGAGGGTGCTGGGTTCTCAGTACTCAGGGTGCTGGGTGCACAGTGCTAGGGGTGCTGGGTGCTCAGTGCTCGGGGCCTGGGTGCTCAGTACTCAGGGTGCTGTGTGCTCAGTACTCAGGGTGCTCTGTGCTCAGTGCTCAGGGTGCTGGGTGCTCAGTGCTCTGGGTGCTGGGTGCTCCGTGCTCAGGGTGCTGGGTGCTCAGTGCTCAGGGTGCTGGGTGCTCAGTCCTCAGGGTGCTCAGTGCTCAGGGTGCTGGGTGCTCAGTGCTCGGGGTGCTGGGTGCTCAGTACTCAGGGTGCTCAGTACTCAGGGTGCTGGGTGCTCAGTGCTCGGGATGCTGGGTGCTCAGTGCTCAGGGTGATCGGTGCTCAGTACTCAGGGTGCTGGGTGCTCAGTACTCGGGGTGCTGGGTGCTCAGTACTCAGGGTGCTGGGTGCTCAGTCCTCAGGGTGCTCAGTGCTCAGGGTGCTGGGTGCTCAGTACTCAGGGTGCTGGGTTCTCAGTACTCAGGGTGCTGGGTGCACAGTGCTAGGGGTGCTGGGTGCTCAGTGCTCGGGGTCTGGGTGCTCAGTACTCAGGGTGCTGGGTGCTCAGTACTCAGGGTGCTCTGTGCTCAGTGCTCAGGGTGCTGGGTGCTCAGTGCTCTGGGTGCTGGGTGCTCCGTGCTCAGGGTGCTGGGTGCTCAGTGCTCAGGGTGCTGGGTGCTCAGTGATCGGGGTGATGGGTGCTCCGTGCTCAGGGTGCTGGGTGCTCAGTGCTCGGGGTGCTCGGTGCTCAGTGCTCGGGGTGCTGGGTGCTCAGTACTCAGGGTCCTGGGTGCTCAGTACTCAGGGTGCTGGGTGCTCAGTACTCAGGGTGCTCAGTGCTCAGTACACCGGGTGCTGGGTGCTCAGTGCTCGGGGTGCTGGGTGCTCAGTGCTCAGTACTCAGGGTGATTGGGTGCTCAGTGCTCAGGGTGCTGGGTGCTCAGTACTCAGCGTGCTGGGTGCTCAGTACTCAGGGTGCTGGGTGCTCAGTGCTCAGGGTGCTGGGTGCTCAGTGCTCAGGTTGCTGGGTGCCCAGTGCTCGGGGAGCTCGGTGCTCAGAACTCAGTGTGCTGGGTGCTCAGTACTCAGGGTGCTTTGTGCTCATTCTCGGGGTGCTGGGTGCTCAGTGCTCGGGGTGCTGGGTGCTCAGTACTCAGGGTGCTGGGGGCTCAGTACTCAGGGTTCTGGGTGCTCAGTACTCAGGGTGCTCGGTTCTCAGTACTCAGGGTGCTGGGTGCTCATTCTCAGGGTGCTGGGTGCTCAGTGCTCGGGGTGCTGGGTGCTCAGTACTCAGGGTGCTGGGGGCTCAGTACTCAGGTTGCTGGGTGCTCAGTACTCAGGGTGATGTGTTCTCAGTACTCAGGGTGCTGGGTGCTCAGTGCTCAGGGTGCTGTGTGCTCAGTTCTCGGGGTGCTCAGTACTCAGTGTGCTGGGTGCTCAGTACTCAGGGTGCTGGGTGCTCAGTGCTCGGGGTGCTCGGTGCTCAGTACTCGGGGTGCTGGGTGCTCAGTACTCGGGGTGCTGGGTGCTCAGTGCTCAGGGTGCTGGGTGCTCAGTGCTCGGGGTGCTGGGTGCTCAGTGCTGAGGGTGCTGGCTACTCAGTGCTCAGGGTGCTGGGTGCTCAGTACTCAGGGTGCTAGGTGCTCAGTACTCAGGGTGCTCAGTGCTCAGTACTCAGCGTACTGGGTGTTCAGTGCTCAGGGTCCTCGGTGCTCAGTACTCAGGGTGCTCAGTGCTCAGTACTCAGGGTGCTGGGTACTCAGTGCTCAGGGTGCTGGGTGCTCAGTGCTCAGGGTGCTGGGTGCTCAGTGCTCAGGGTTCTGGGTGATCAGTGCTCGGGGTCCTGGGTACTCAGTGCTTGGGGTGCTGGGTGCTCAGTACTTAGGGTGCTGAGTTCTCAGTGCTCAAGGTGCTGGGTGCTCAGTACTCAGGGTGCTGGGTGCTCAGTACTCAGGGTGCTGGGTGCTCAGTTCTCAGGGTGCTCAGTGCTCAATACTCAGGGTGCTGGTTGCTCAGTGCTCGGGGTGCTCGGTGCTCAGTACTCAGGGTGCTGGGTGCTCTGTACTCAGGGTGCTGGGTGCTCAGTACTCAGGGTGCTGGGTGCTCAGTACTCAGGGTGCTCCGTGCTCAGTACTCAGGGTGCTGGGTGCTCAGTGCTCAGGGTGCTGGGTACTCAGAATTCAGGGGGCTGGGTGCTCAGTACTCAGGGTGCTGTGTGCTCAGTGCTCAGGGTGCTGGGTGCTCAGTGCTCAGGGTGCTGGGTGCTCAGTACTCAGGGTGCTGGGTGCTCAGTGCTAAGGTGATCGGTGCTCAGTACTCAGGGTGCTCAGTACTCAGGGTGCTGGGTGCTCAGTGCTCAGGGTGCTGGGTGCTCAGTCCTCAGGGTGCTCAGTGCTCAGGGTGCTGGGTGCTCAGTGCTCGGGGTGCTGGGTGCTCAGTACTCAGGGTGCTCAGTACTCAGGGTGCTGGGTGCTCAGTGCTCGGGATGCTGGGTGCTCAGTGCTCAGGGTGATCGGTGCTCAGTACTCAGGGTGCTGGGTGCTCAGTACTCAGGGTGCTGGGTGCTCAGTACTCAGGGTGCTGGGTGCTCAGTCCTCAGGGTGCTCAGTGCTCAGGGTGCTGGGTGCTCAGTACTCAGGGTGCTGAGTGCTCAGTACTCAGGGTGCTGTGTGCTCAGTACTCAGGGTGCTGGGTGCTCAGTGCTCGGGGTGTTGGGTGCTCAGTGTTCAGGGTGCTCAGTGCTCATTACTCAGGGTGCTGGGTGCTCAGTACTCAGTGCTCAGGATGCTGGGTGCTCAGTGCTCAGGGTGCTGGGTGCTCAGTGCTCAGGGTGCTCAGTGCTCAGTGCTCAGTACTCAGGGTGCTTGGTGCTCAGTACTCAGGGTGCTGGGTGCTCAGTGCTCGGGGTACATGGTGCTCAGTGCTCGGGGTGCTCGGTGCTCAGTACTAAGGGTGCTGGGTGCTCAGTGCTCAGGGTGCTGGGTGCTCAGTGCTCGGGGTGCTGGGTGCTCCGTACTCAGGGTGCTGGGTGCTCAGTACTCGGGGTGCTGGGTGCTCAGTGCTCAGCGTGCTGGGTGCTCAGTACTCAGGGTGCTCGGTGCTCAGTACTCAGGGTGCTGGGTTCTCAGTACTCAGGGTGCTGGGTGCACAGTGCTAGGGGTGCTGGGTGCTCAGTGCTCGGGGTCTGGGTGCTCAGTACTCAGGGTGCTGGGTGCTCAGTACTCAGGGTGCTCTGTGCTCAGTGCTCAGGGTGCTGGGTGCTCAGTGCTCTGGGTGCTGGGTGCTCCGTGCTCAGGGTGCTGGGTGCTCAGTGCTCAGGGTGCTGGGTGCGCAGTGATCGGGGTGATGGGTGCTGAGTGCTCAGGGTGCTGGGTGCTCAGTGCTCGCTCTGCTCGGTGCTCAGTGCTCAGGGTCCTGGGTGCTCAGTACTCAGGGTGCTGGGTGCTTAGTACTCAGGGTGCTCAGTGCTCAGTACACAGGGTGCTGGGTGCTCAGTGCTCGGGGTGCTGGGTGCTCAGTGCTCAGTACTCAGGGTGATTGGGTGCTCAGTGCTCAGGGTGCTGGGTGCTCATTCTCGGAATGCAGGGTGCTCAGTGCTCGGGGTGCTGGGTGCTCAGTACTCAGGGTGCTGGGGGCTCAGTACTCAGGTTGCTGGGTGCTCAGTACTCAGGGTGATGTGTTCTCAGTACTCAGGGTGCTGGGTGCTCAGTATTCAGGGTGCTGGGTGCTCAGTGCTCGGGGTGCTTGGTGCTCAGTACTCGGGGTGCTGGGTGCTCAGTACTCGGGGTGCTGGGTGCTCAGTGCTCAGGGTGCTGGGTGCTCAGTGCTCGGGGTGCTGGGTGCTCAGTGCTGAGGGTGCTGGCTACTCAGTGCTCAGGGTGCTGGGTGCTCAGTACTCAGGGTGCTAGGTGCTCAGTACTCAGGGTGCTCAGTGCTCAGTACTCAGCGTGCTGGGTGCTCAGTGCTCAGGGTCCCCGGTGCTCAGTACTCAGGGTGCTCAGTGCTCAGTGCTCGGGGTGCTGGGTGCTCAGTACTCAGGGTGCTGGGTGCTCAGTACTCAGGGTGCTGGGTGCTCAGTACTCATGGTGCTGGGTGCTCAGTACTCAGGGTGCTGTGTGCTCAGTGCTCGGGGTGCTCGGTGATCAGTACTCAGGGTGCTGGGTGCTCAGTGCTCAGGGTGCTGGGTACTCAGTGCTCATGGTGCTGGGTGCTCAGTGCTCAGGGTGCTGGGTGCTCAGTGCTCGGGGTGCTGGGTGATCAGTGCTCGGCGTCCTGGGTACTCAGTGCTTGGGGTGCTGGGTGCTCAGTACTCAGGGTGTTCGGTACTCAGTTCTCATTGTGCTCAGTGCTCAATACTCAGGGTGCTGGTTGCTCAGTGCTCAGGGTGCTCGGTGCTCAGTACTCAGGGTGCTGGGTGCTCAGTACTCAGGGTGCTGGGTGCTCAGTACTCAGGGTGCTGGGTGCTCAGTACTCAGGGTGCTGGGTTCTCAGTGCTCAGGGTGCTGTGTGCTCAGTACTCAGGGTGCTGGGTGCTCAGTACTCAGGGTGCTCCGTGCTCAGTACTCAGGGTGCTGGGTGCTCAGTGCTCAGGGTGCTGGGTACTCAGTACTCAGGGTGCTGGGTGCTCAGTACTCATCGTGCTGGGTGCTCAGTGCTCTGGGTGCTGGGTGCTTAGTGCTCAGGGTGCTGGGTGCTCAGTACTCAGGATGCTGGATGCTCAGTGCTAAGGTGATCGGTGCTCAGTACTCAGGGTGCTCAGTACTCAGGGTGCTGGGTGCTCAGTGCTCAGGGTGCTGGGTGCTCAGTCCTCAGGGTGCTCAGTGCTCAGGGTGCTGGGTGCTCAGTGCTCAGGGTGCTCAGTGCTCAGGGTGCTGGGTGCTCAGTGCTCGGGGTGCTGGGTGCTCAGTACTCAGGGTGCTCAGTACTCAGGGTGCTGGGTGCTCAGTGCTCGGGATGCTGGGTGCTCAGTGCTCAGGGTGATCGGTGCTCAGTACTCAGGGTGCTGGGTGCTCAGTACTCGGGGTGCTGGGTGCTCAGTACTCAGGGTGCTGGGTGCTCAGTCCTCAGGGTGCTCAGTGCTCAGGGTGCTCGGTGCTCAGTACTCAGGGTGCTGAGTGCTCAGTACTCTGGGTGCTGGGTGCTCAGTACTCAGGGTGCTGGGTGCTCAGTGCTCGGGGTGTTGGGTGCTCAGTGTTCAGGGTGCTCAGTGCTCATTACTCAGGGTGCTGGGTGCTCAGTACTCAGTGCTCAGGATGCTGGGTGCTCAGTGCTCAGGGTGCTGGGTGCTCAGTGCTCAGGGTGCTCAGTGCTCAGTGCTCAGTACTCAGGGTGCTTGGTGCTCAGTACTCAGTGTGCTGGGTGCTCAGTGCTCGGGGTACCTGGTGCTCAGTGCTCGGGGTGCTCGGTGCTCAGTACTCAGGGTGCTGAGTGCTCAGTGCTCAGGGTGCTGGGTGCTCAGTGCTCAGGGTGCTGGGTGCTCAGTACTCAGGGTCCTGGGTGCTCAGTGCTCAGCGTGCTTGATGCACAGTACTAAGGGTGCTGGGTGCTCAGTGCTCAGGGTGCTGGGTGCTCAGTGCTCGGGGTGCTGGGTGCTCCGTACTCAGGGTGCTGGGTGCTCAGTACTCGGGGTGCTGAGTGCTCAGTGCTCAGCGTGCTGGGTGCTCAGTACTCAGGGTGCTCGGTGCTCAGTACTCAGGGTGCTGGGTTCTCAGTACTCAGGGTGCTGGGTGCACAGTGCTAGGGGTGCTGGGTGCTCAGTGCTCGGGGTCTGGGTGCTCAGTACTCAGGTTGCTGGGTGCTCAGTACTCAGGGTGCTCTGTGCTCAGTGCTCAGGGTGCTGGGTGCTCAGTGCTCTGGGTGCTGGGTGCTCCGTGCTCAGGGTGCTGGGTGCTCAGTGCTCAGGGTGCTGGGTGCTCAGTGATCGGGGTGATGGGTGCTGAGTGCTCAGGGTGCTGGGTGCTCAGTGCTCGGGGTGCTCGGTGCTCAGTGCTCAGCGTCCTGGGTGCTCAGTACTCAGGGTGCTGGGTGCTTAGTACTCAGGGTGCTCAGTGCTCAGTACACAGGGTGCTGGGTGCTCAGTGCTCGGGGTGCTGGGTGCTCAGTGCTCAGTACTCAGGGTGATTGGGTGCTCAGTGCTCAGGGTGCTGGGTGCTCAGTACTCAGGGTGCTGGGTGCTCAGTACTCAGGGTGCTGGGTGCTTAGTACTCAGGGTGCTCAGTGCTCAGTACACAGGGTGCTGGGTGCTCAGTGCTCGGGGTGCTGGGTGCTCAGTGCTCAGTACTCAGGGTGATTGGGTGCTCAGTGCTCAGGGTGCTGGGTGCGCAGTACTCAGGGTGCTGGGTGCTCAGTGCTCAGGGTGCTGGGTGCTCAGTACTCAGGGTGCTGGGTGCCCAGTGCTCGGGGCGCTCGGTGCTCAGTACTCAGGGTGCTGGGTTCTCAGTACTCAGGGTGCTGGGTGCTCATTCTCGGGGTGCTGGGTGCTCAGTGCTCGGGGTGCTGGGTGCTCAGTACTCAGGGTGCTGGGGGCTCAGTACTCAGGGTGCTGGGTGCTCAGTACTCAGGGTGCTCGGTTCTCAGTACTCAGGGTGCTGGGTGCTCATTCTCGGGGTGCTGGGTGCTCAGTGCTCAGGGTGCTGGGTGCTCAGTACTCAGGGTGCTGGGGGCTCAGTACTCAGGTTGCTGGGTGCTCAGTACTCAGGGTGATGTGTTCTCAGTACTCAGGGTGCTGGGTGCTCAGTGCTCGGGGTGCTGTGTGCTCAGTTCTCGGGGTGCTCAGTACTAAGGGTGCTGGGTGCTCAGTACTCAGGGTGCTGGGTGCTCAGTGCTCGGGGTGCTCGGTGCTCAGTACTCGGGGTGCTGGGTGCTCAGTACTCGGGGTGCTGGGTGCTCAGTGCTCAGGGTGCTGGGTGCTCAGTGCTCGGGGTGCTCGGTGCTCAGTGCTGAGGGTGCTGGCTACTCAGTGCTCAGGGTGCTGGGTGCTCAGTACTCAGGGTGCTAGGTGCTCAGTACTCAGGGTGCTCAGTGCTCAGTACTCAGCGTGCTGGGTGCTCAGTGCTCAGGGTCCTCGGTGCTCAGTACTCAGGGTGCTCAGTGCTCAGTACTCAGCGTGCTTTGTGCTCAGTGCTCAGGGTGCTGGGTGCTCAGTACTCAGGGTGCTGGGTGCTCAGTACTCATGGTGCTGGGTGCTCAGTACTCAGGGTGCTGTGTGCTCAGTGCTCGGGGTGCTCGGTGATCAGTACTCAGGGTGCTGGGTGCTCAGTGCTCAGGGTGCTGGGTACTCAGTGCTCAGTGTGCTGGGTGCTCAGTGCTCAGGGGGCTGGGTGATCAGTGCTCGGGGTCCTGGGTACTCAGTACTCAGGGTGCTGGGTGCTCAGTGCTAAGGTGATCGGTGCTCAGTACTCAGGGTGCTCAGTACTCAGGGTGCTGGGTGCTCAGTGCTCAGGGTGCTGGGTGCTCAGTCCTCAGGGTGCTCAGTGCTCAGGGTGCTGGGTGCTCAGTACTCGGGGTGCTGGGTGCTCAGTACTCGGGGTGCTCAGTACTCAGGGTGCTGGGTGCTCAGTGCTAAGGTGATCGGTGCTCAGTACTCAGGGTGCTCAGTACTCAGGGTGCTGGGTGCTCAGTGCTCAGGTTGCTGGGTGCTCAGTCCTCAGGGTGCTCAGTGCTCAGGGTGCTGGGTGCTCAGTACTCAGGGTGCTCTGTGCTCAGTGCTCTGGGTGCTGGGTGCTCCGTGCTCAGGGTGCTGGGTGCTCAGTACTCAGGGTGCTGGGTGCTCAGTCCTCAGGGTGCTCAGTGCTCAGGGTGCTCGGTGCTCAGTACTCAGGGTGCTGAGTGCTCAGTACTCTGGGTGCTGGGTGCTCAGTCCTCAGGGTGCTCAGTGCTCAGGGTGCTCGGTGCTCAGTACTCAGGGTGCTGAGTGCTCAGTACTCTGGGTGCTGGGTGCTCAGTACTCAGGGTGCTGGGTGCTCAGTGCTCGGGGTGTTGGGTGCTCAGTGTTCAGGGTGCTCAGTGCTCATTACTCAGGGTGCTGGGTGCTCAGTACTCAGTGCTCAGGATGCTGGGTGCTCAGTGCTCAGGGTGCTGGGTGCTCAGTGCTCAGGGTGCTCAGTGCTCAGTGCTCAGTACTCAGGGTGCTTGGTGCTCAGTACTCAGTGTGCTGGGTGCTCAGTGCTCGGGGTACCTGGTGCTCAGTGCTCGGGGTGCTCGGTGCTCAGTACTCAGGGTGCTGAGTGCTCAGTGCTCAGGGTGCTGGGTGCTCAGTGCTCAGGGTGCTGGGTGCTCAGTACTCAGGGTGCTGGGTGCTCAGTGCTCAGCGTGCTTGATGCTCAGTACTAAGGGTGCTGGGTGCTCAGTGCTCAGGGTGCTGGGTGCTCAGTGCTCGGGGTGCTGGGTGCTCCGTACTCAGGGTGCTGGGTGCTCAGTACTCGGGGTGCTGAGTGCTCAGTGCTCAGCGTGCTGGGTGCTCAGTACTCAGGGTGCTCGGTGCTCAGTACTCAGGGTGCTGGGTTCTCAGTACTCAGGGTGCTGGGTGCACAGTGCTAGGGGTGCTGGGTGCTCAGTGCTCGGGGTCTGGGTGCTCAGTACTCAGGGTGCTGGGTGCTCAGTACTCAGGGTGCTCTGTGCTCAGTGCTCAGGGTGCTGGGTGCTCAGTGCTCTGGGTGCTGGGTGCTCCGTGCTCAGGGTGCTGGGTGCGCAGTGCTCAGGGTGCTGGGTGCTCAGTGATCGGGGTGATGGGTGCTGAGTGCTCAGGGTGCTTGGTGCTCAGTGCTCGGTGTGCTCGGTGCTCAGTGCTCAGGGTCCTGGGTGCTCAGTACTCAGGGTGCTGGGTGCTTAGTACTCAGGGTGCTCAGTGCTCAGTACACAGGGTGCTGGGTGCTCAGTGCTCGGGGTGCTGGGTGCTCAGTGCTCAGTACTCAGGGTGATTGGGTGCTCAGTGCTCAGGGTGCTGGGTGCTCAGTACTCAGGGTGCTGGGTGCTCAGTACTCAGGGTGCTGGGTGCTTAGTACTCAGGGTGCTCAGTGCTCAGTACACAGGGTGCTGGGTGCTCAGTGCTCGGGGTGCTGGGTGCTCAGTGCTCAGTACTCAGGGTGATTGGGTGCTCAGTGCTCAGGGTGCTGGGTGCGCAGTACTCAGGGTGCTGGGTGCTCAGTGCTCAGGGTGCTGGGTGCTCAGTACTCAGGGTGCTGGGTGCCCAGTGCTCGGGGCGCTCGGTGCTCAGAACTCAGGGTGCTGGGTGCTCAGTACTCAGGGTGCTGGGTGCTCATTCTCGGGGTGCTGGGTGCTCAGTGCTCGGGGTGCTGGGTGCTCAGTACTCAGGGTGCTGGGGGCTCAGTACTCAGGGTGCTGGGTGCTCAGTACTCAGGGTGCTCGGTTCTCAGTACTCAGGGTGCTGGGTGCTCATTCTCGGGGTGCTGGGTGCTCAGTGCTCAGGGTGCTGGGTGCTCAGTACTCAGGGTGCTGGGGGCTCAGTACTCAGGTTGCTGGGTGCTCAGTACTCAGGGTGATGTGTTCTCAGTACTCAGGGTGCTGGGTGCTCAGTGCTCGGGGTGCTGTGTGCTCAGTTCTCGGGGTGCTCAGTACTAAGGGTGCTGGGTGCTCAGTACTCAGGGTGCTGGGTGCTCAGTGCTCGGGGTGCTCGGTGCTCAGTACTCGGGGTGCTGGGTGCTCAGTACTCGGGGTGCTGGGTGCTCAGTGCTCAGGGTGCTGGGTGCTCAGTGCTCGGGGTGCTCGGTGCTCAGTGCTGAGGGTGCTGGCTACTCAGTGCTCAGGGTGCTGGGTGCTCAGTACTCAGGGTGCTAGGTGCTCAGTACTCAGGGTGCTCAGTGCTCAGTACTCAGCGTGCTGGGTGCTCAGTGCTCAGGGTCCTCGGTGCTCAGTACTCAGGGTGCTCAGTGCTCAGTACTCAGCGTGCTTTGTGCTCAGTGCTCAGGGTGCTGGGTGCTCAGTACTCAGGGTGCTGGGTGCTCAGTACTCATGGTGCTGGGTGCTCAGTACTCAGGGTGCTGTGTGCTCAGTGCTCAGGGTGCTGGGTACTCAGTGCTCAGGGTGCTGGGTGCTCAGTGCTCAGGGTGCTGGGTGATCAGTGCTCGGGGTCCTGGGTACTCAGTACTCAGGGTGCTGGGTGCTCAGTGCTAAGGTGATCGGTGCTCAGTACTCAGGGTGCTCAGTACTCAGGGTGCTGGGTGCTCAGTGCTCAGGGTGCTGGGTGCTCAGTCCTCAGGGTGCTCAGTGCTCAGGGTGCTGGGTGCTCAGTGCTCGGGGTGCTGGGTGCTCAGTACTCAGGGTGCTCAGTACTCAGGGTGCTGGGTGCTCAGTGCTAAGGTGATCGGTGCTCAGTACTCAGGGTGCTCAGTACTCAGGGTGCTGGGTGCTCAGTGCTCAGGGTGCTGGGTGCTCAGTCCTCAGGGTGCTCAGTGCTCAGGGTGCTGGGTGCTCAGTACTCGGGGTGCTTGGTGCTCAGTACTCGGGGTGCTCAGTACTCAGGGTGCTGGGTGCTCAGTGCTAAGGTGATCGGTGCTCAGTACTCAGGGTGCTCAGTGCTCAGGGTGCTGGGTGCTCAGTACTCGGGGTGCTGGGTGCTCAGTACTCAGGGTGCTAGGTGCTCAGTACTCAGGGTGCTCAGTGCTCAGTACTCAGCGTGCTGGGTGCTCAGTGCTCAGGGTCCTCGGTGCTCAGTACTCAGGGTGCTCAGTGCTCAGTGCTCGGGGTGCTGGGTGCTCAGTACTCAGGGTGCTGGGTGCTCAGTACTCAGGGTGCTGGGAGCTCAGTACTCATGGTGCTGGGTGCTCAGTACTCAGGGTGCTGTGTGCCCAGTGCTCGGGGTGCTCGGTGATCAGTACTCAGGGTGCTGGGTGCTCAGTGCTCAGGGTGCTGGGTACTCAGTGCTCATGGTGCTGGGTGCTCAGTGCTCAGGGTACTGGGTGCTCAGTGCTCAGGGTGCTGGGTGATCAGTGCTCGGGGTCCTGGGTACTCAGTGCTTGGGGTGCTGGATGCTCAGTACTCAGGGTGTTCGGTACTCAGTTCTCAGTGTGCTCAGTGCTCAATACTCAGGGTGCTGGTTGCTCAGTGCTCAGGGTGCTCGGTGCTCAGTACTCAGGGTGCTGGGTGCTCAGTACTCAGGGTGCTGGGTGCTCAGTACTCAGGGTGCTGGGTGCTCAGTACTCAGGGTGCTGGGTTCTCAGTGCTCAGGGTGCTGTGTGCTCAGTACTCAGGGTGCTGGGTGCTCAGTACTCAGGGTGCTCCGTGCTCAGTACTCAGGGTGCTGGGTGCTCAGTGCTCAGGGTGCTGGGTACTCAGTACTCAGGGTGCTGGGTGCTCAGTACTCATCGTGCTGGGTGCTCAGTGCTCAGGGTGCTGGGTGCTTAGTGCTCAGGGTGCTGGGTGCTCAGTACTCAGGGTGCTGGGTGCTCAGTGCTAAGGTGATCGGTGCTCAGTACTCAGGGTGCTCAGTACTCAGGGTGCTGGGTGCTCAGTGCTCAGGGTGCTGGGTGCTCAGTCCTCAGGGTGCTCAGTGCTCAGGGTGCTGGGTGCTCAGTGCTCAGGGTGCTCAGTGCTCAGGGTGCTGGGTGCTCAGTGCTCGGGGTGCTGGGTGCTCAGTACTCAGGGTGCTCAGTACTCAGGGTGCTGGGTGCTCAGTGCTCGGGATGCTGGGTGCTCAGTGCTCAGGGTGATCGGTGCTCAGTACTCAGGGTGCTGGGTGCTCAGTACTCGGGGTGCTGGGTGCTCAGTACTCAGGGTGCTGGGTGCTCAGTCCTCAGGGTGCTCAGTGCTCAGGGTGCTGGGTGCTCAGTACTCAGGGTGCTGAGTGCTCAGTACTCTGGGTGCTGGGTGCTCAGTACTCAGGGTGCTGGGTGCTCAGTGCTCGGGGTGTTGGGTGCTCAGTGTTCAGGGTGCTCAGTGCTCATTACTCAGGGTGCTGGGTGCTCAGTACTCAGTGCTCAGGATGCTGGGTGCTCAGTGCTCAGGGTGCTGGGTGCTCAGTGCTCAGGGTGCTCAGTGCTCAGTGCTCAGTACTCAGGGTGCTTGGTGCTCAGTACTCAGTGTGCTGGGTGCTCAGTGCTCGGGGTACCTGGTGCTCAGTGCTCGGGGTGCTCGGTGCTCAGTACTCAGGGTGCTGAGTGCTCAGTGCTCAGGGTGCTGGGTGCTCAGTGCTCAGGGTGCTGGGTGCTCAGTACTCAGGGTGCTGGGTGCTCAGTGCTCAGCGTGCTTGATGCTCAGTACTAAGGGTGCTGGGTGCTCAGTGCTCAGGGTGCTGGGTGCTCAGTGCTCGGGGTGCTGGGTGCTCCGTACTCAGGGTGCTGGGTGCTCAGTACTCGGGGTGCTGAGTGCTCAGTGCTCAGCGTGCTGGGTGCTCAGTACTCAGGGTGCTCGGTGCTCAGTACTCAGGGTGCTGGGTTCTCAGTACTCAGGGTGCTGGGTGCACAGTGCTAGGGGTGCTGGGTGCTCAGTGCTCGGGGTCTGGGTGCTCAGTACTCAGGGTGCTGGGTGCTCAGTACTCAGGGTGCTCTGTGCTCAGTGCTCAGGGTGCTGGGTGCTCAGTGCTCTGGGTGCTGGGTGCTCCGTGCTCAGGGTGCTGGGTGCTCAGTGCTCAGGGTGCTGGGTGCTCAGTGATCGGGGTGATGGGTGCTGAGTGCTCAGGGTGCTGGGTGCTCAGTGCTCGGGGTGCTCGGTGCTCAGTGCTCAGGGTCCTGGGTGCTCAGTACTCAGGGTGCTGGGTGCTTAGTACTCAGGGTGCTCAGTGCTCAGTACACAGGGTGCTGGGTGCTCAGTGCTCGGGGTGCTGGGTGCTCAGTGCTCAGTACTCAGGGTGATTGGGTGCTCAGTGCTCAGGGTGCTGGGTGCTCAGTACTCAGGGTGCTGGGTGCTCAGTACTCAGGGTGCTGGGTGCTTAGTACTCAGGGTGCTCAGTGCTCAGTACACAGGGTGCTGGGTGCTCAGTGCTCGGGGTGCTGGGTGCTCAGTGCTCAGTACTCAGGGTGATTGGGTGCTCAGTGCTCAGGGTGCTGGGTGCGCAGTACTCAGGGTGCTGGGTGCTCAGTGCTCAGGGTGCTGGGTGCTCAGTACTCAGGGTGCTGGGTGCCCAGTGCTCGGGGCGCTCGGTGCTCAGAACTCAGGGTGCTGGGTGCTCAGTACTCAGGGTGCTGGGTGCTCATTCTCGGGGTGCTGGGTGCTCAGTGCTCGGGGTGCTGGGTGCTCAGTACTCAGGGTGCTGGGGGCTCAGTACTCAGGGTGCTGGGTGCTCAGTACTCAGGGTGCTCGGTTCTCAGTACTCAGGGTGCTGGGTGCTCATTCTCGGGGTGCTGGGTGCTCAGTGCTCAGGGTGCTGGGTGCTCAGTACTCAGGGTGCTGGGGGCTCAGTACTCAGGTTGCTGGGTGCTCAGTACTCAGGGTGATGTGTTCTCAGTACTCAGGGTGCTGGGTGCTCAGTGCTCGGGGTGCTGTGTGCTCAGTTCTCGGGGTGCTCAGTACTAAGGGTGCTGGGTGCTCAGTACTCAGGGTGCTGGGTGCTCAGTGCTCGGGGTGCTCGGTGCTCAGTACTCGGGGTGCTGGGTGCTCAGTACTCGGGGTGCTGGGTGCTCAGTGCTCAGGGTGCTGGGTGCTCAGTGCTCGGGGTGCTCGGTGCTCAGTGCTGAGGGTGCTGGCTACTCAGTGCTCAGGGTGCTGGGTGCTCAGTACTCAGGGTGCTAGGTGCTCAGTACTCAGGGTGCTCAGTGCTCAGTACTCAGCGTGCTGGGTGCTCAGTGCTCAGGGTCCTCGGTGCTCAGTACTCAGGGTGCTCAGTGCTCAGTACTCAGCGTGCTTTGTGCTCAGTGCTCAGGGTGCTGGGTGCTCAGTACTCAGGGTGCTGGGTGCTCAGTACTCATGGTGCTGGGTGCTCAGTACTCAGGGTGCTGTGTGCTCAGTGCTCGGGGTGCTCGGTGATCAGTACTCAGGGTGCTGGGTGCTCAGTGCTCAGGGTGCTGGGTACTCAGTGCTCAGGGTGCTGGGTGCTCAGTGCTCAGGGTGCTGGGTGATCAGTGCTCGGGGTCCTGGGTACTCAGTACTCAGGGTGCTGGGTGCTCAGTGCTAAGGTGATCGGTGCTCAGTACTCAGGGTGCTCAGTACTCAGGGTGCTGGGTGCTCAGTGCTCAGGGTGCTGGGTGCTCAGTCCTCAGGGTGCTCAGTGCTCAGGGTGCTGGGTGCTCAGTGCTCGGGGTGCTGGGTGCTCAGTACTCAGGGTGCTCAGTACTCAGGGTGCTGGGTGCTCAGTGCTAAGGTGATCGGTGCTCAGTACTCAGGGTGCTCAGTACTCAGGGTGCTGGGTGCTCAGTGCTCAGGGTGCTGGGTGCTCAGTCCTCAGGGTGCTCAGTGCTCAGGGTGCTGGGTGCTCAGTACTCGGGGTGCTGGGTGCTCAGTACTCAGGGTGCTAGGTGCTCAGTACTCAGGGTGCTCAGTGCTCAGTACTCAGCGTGCTGGGTGCTCAGTGCTCAGGGTCCTCGGTGCTCAGTACTCAGGGTGCTCAGTGCTCAGTGCTCGGGGTGCTGGGTGCTCAGTACTCAGGGTGCTGGGTGCTCAGTACTCAGGGTGCTGGGTGCTCAGTACTCATGGTGCTGGGTGCTCAGTACTCAGGGTGCTGTGTGCCCAGTGCTCGGGGTGCTCGGTGATCAGTACTCAGGGTGCTGGGTGCTCAGTGCTCAGGGTGCTGGGTACTCAGTGCTCATGGTGCTGGGTGCTCAGTGCTCAGGGTGCTGGGTGCTCAGTGCTCAGGGTGCTGGGTGATCAGTGCTCGGGGTCCTGGGTACTCAGTGCTTGGGGTGCTGGATGCTCAGTACTCAGGGTGTTCGGTACTCAGTTCTCAGTGTGCTCAGTGCTCAATACTCAGGGTGCTGGTTGCTCAGTGCTCAGGGTGCTCGGTGCTCAGTACTCAGGGTGCTGGGTGCTCAGTACTCAGGGTGCTGGGTGCTCAGTACTCAGGGTGCTGGGTGCTCAGTACTCAGGGTGCTGGGTTCTCAGTGCTCAGGGTGCTGTGTGCTCAGTACTCAGGGTGCTGGGTGCTCAGTACTCAGGGTGCTCCGTGCTCAGTACTCAGGGTGCTGGGTGCTCAGTGCTCAGGGTGCTGGGTACTCAGTACTCAGGGTGCTGGGTGCTCAGTACTCATCGTGCTGGGTGCTCAGTGCTCAGGGTGCTGGGTGCTTAGTGCTCAGGGTGCTGGGTGCTCAGTACTCAGGGTGCTGGGTGCTCAGTGCTAAGGTGATCGGTGCTCAGTACTCAGGGTGCTCAGTACTCAGGGTGCTGGGTGCTCAGTGCTCAGGGTGCTGGGTGCTCAGTCCTCAGGGTGCTCAGTGCTCAGGGTGCTGGGTGCTCAGTGCTCAGGGTGCTCAGTGCTCAGGGTGCTGGGTGCTCAGTGCTCGGGGTGCTGGGTGCTCAGTACTCAGGGTGCTCAGTACTCAGGGTGCTGGGTGCTCAGTGCTCGGGATGCTGGGTGCTCAGTGCTCAGGGTGATCGGTGCTCAGTACTCAGGGTGCTGGGTGCTCAGTACTCGGGGTGCTGGGTGCTCAGTACTCAGGGTGCTGGGTGCTCAGTCCTCAGGGTGCTCAGTGCTCAGGGTGCTGGGTGCTCAGTACTCAGGGTGCTGAGTGCTCAGTACTCTGGGTGCTGGGTGCTCAGTACTCAGGGTGCTGGGTGCTCAGTGCTCGGGGTGTTGGGTGCTCAGTGTTCAGGGTGCTCAGTGCTCATTACTCAGGGTGCTGGGTGCTCAGTACTCAGTGCTCAGGATGCTGGGTGCTCAGTGCTCAGGGTGCTGGGTGCTCAGTGCTCAGGGTGCTCAGTGCTCAGTGCTCAGTACTCAGGGTGCTTGGTGCTCAGTACTCAGTGTGCTGGGTGCTCAGTGCTCGGGGTACCTGGTGCTCAGTGCTCGGGGTGCTCGGTGCTCAGTACTCAGGGTGCTGAGTGCTCAGTGCTCAGGGTGCTGGGTGCTCAGTGCTCAGGGTGGTGGGTGCTCAGTACTCAGGGTGCTGGGTGCTCAGTGCTCAGCGTGCTTGATGCTCAGTACTAAGGGTGCTGGGTGCTCAGTGCTCAGGGTGCTGGGTGCTCAGTGCTCGGGGTGCTGGGTGCTCCGTACTCAGGGTGCTGGGTGCTCAGTACTCGGGGTGCTGAGTGCTCAGTGCTCAGCGTGCTGGGTGCTCAGTACTCAGGGTGCTCGGTGCTCAGTACTCAGGGTGCTGGGTTCTCAGTACTCAGGGTGCTGGGTGCACAGTGCTAGGGGTGCTGGGTGCTCAGTGCTCGGGGTCTGGGTGCTCAGTACTCAGGGTGCTGGGTGCTCAGTACTCAGGGTGCTCTGTGCTCAGTGCTCAGGGTGCTGGGTGCTCAGTGCTCTGGGTGCTGGGTGCTCCGTGCTCAGGGTGCTGGGTGCTCAGTGCTCAGGGTGCTGGGTGCTCAGTGATCGGGGTGATGGGTGCTGAGTGCTCAGGGTGCTGGGTGCTCAGTGCTCGGGGTGCTCGGTGCTCAGTGCTCAGGGTCCTGGGTGCTCAGTACTCAGGGTGCTGGGTGCTTAGTACTCAGGGTGCTCAGTGCTCAGTACACAGGGTGCTGGGTGCTCAGTGCTCGGGGTGCTGGGTGCTCAGTGCTCAGTACTCAGGGTGATTGGGTGCTCAGTGCTCAGGGTGCTGGGTGCTCAGTACTCAGGGTGCTGGGTGCTCAGTACTCAGGGTGCTGGGTGCTTAGTACTCAGGGTGCTCAGTGCTCAGTACACAGGGTGCTGGGTGCTCAGTGCTCGGGGTGCTGGGTGCTCAGTGCTCAGTACTCAGGGTGATTGGGTGCTCAGTGCTCAGGGTGCTGGGTGCGCAGTACTCAGGGTGCTGGGTGCTCAGTGCTCAGGGTGCTGGGTGCTCAGTACTCAGGGTGCTGGGTGCCCAGTGCTCGGGGCGCTCGGTGCTCAGAACTCAGGGTGCTGGGTGCTCAGTACTCAGGGTGCTGGGTGCTCATTCTCGGGGTGCTGGGTGCTCAGTGCTCGGGGTGCTGGGTGCTCAGTACTCAGGGTGCTGGGGGCTCAGTACTCAGGGTGCTGGGTACTCAGTACTCAGGGTGCTCGGTTCTCAGTACTCAGGGTGCTGGGTGCTCATTCTCGGGGTGCTGGGTGCTCAGTGCTCAGGGTGCTGGGTGCTCAGTACTCAGGGTGCTGGGGGCTCAGTACTCAGGTTGCTGGGTGCTCAGTACTCAGGGTGATGTGTTCTCAGTACTCAGGGTGCTGGGTGCTCAGTGCTCGGGGTGCTGTGTGCTCAGTTCTCGGGGTGCTCAGTACTAAGGGTGCTGGGTGCTCAGTACTCAGGGTGCTGGGTGCTCAGTGCTCGGGGTGCTCGGTGCTCAGTACTCGGGGTGCTGGGTGCTCAGTACTCGGGGTGCTGGGTGCTCAGTGCTCAGGGTGCTGGGTGCTCAGTGCTCGGGGTGCTCGGTGCTCAGTGCTGAGGGTGCTGGCTACTCAGTGCTCAGGGTGCTGGGTGCTCAGTACTCAGGGTGCTAGGTGCTCAGTACTCAGGGTGCTCAGTGCTCAGTACTCAGCGTGCTGGGTGCTCAGTGCTCAGGGTCCTCGGTGCTCAGTACTCAGGGTGCTCAGTGCTCAGTACTTAGCGTGCTTTGTGCTCAGTGCTCAGGGTGCTGGGTGCTCAGTACTCAGGGTGCTGGGTGCTCAGTACTCATGGTGCTGGGTGCTCAGTACTCAGGGTGCTGTGTGCTCAGTGCTCGGGGTGCTCGGTGATCAGTACTCAGGGTGCTGGGTGCTCAGTGCTCAGGGTGCTGGGTACTCAGTGCTCAGGGTGCTGGGTGCTCAGTGCTCAGGGTGCTGGGTGATCAGTGCTCGGGGTCCTGGTTACTCAGTACTCAGGGTGCTGGGTGCTCAGTGCTAAGGTGATCGGTGCTCAGTACTCAGGGTGCTCAGTACTCAGGGTGCTGGGTGCTCAGTGCTCAGGGTGCTGGGTGCTCAGTCCTCAGGGTGCTCAGTGCTCAGGGTGCTGGGTGCTCAGTGCTCGGGGTGCTGGGTGCTCAGTACTCAGGGTGCTCAGTACTCAGGGTGCTGGGTGCTCAGTGCTAAGGTGATCGGTGCTCAGTACTCAGGGTGCTCAGTACTCAGGGTGCTGGGTGCTCAGTGCTCAGGGTGCTGGGTGCTCAGTCCTCAGGGTGCTCAGTGCTCAGGGTGCTGGGTGCTCAGTACTCGGGGTGCTGGGTGCTCAGTACTCGGGGTGCTGGGTGCTCAGTGCTCAGGGTGCTGGGTGCTCAGTGCTCGGGGTGCTCGGTGCTCAGTGCTGAGGGTGCTGGCTACTCAGTGCTCAGGGTGCTGGGTGCTCAGTACTCAGGGTGCTAGGTGCTCAGTACTCAGGGTGCTCAGTGCTCAGTACTCAGCGTGCTGGGTGCTCAGTGCTCAGGGTCCTCGGTGCTCAGTACTCAGGGTGCTCAGTGCTCAGTACTCAGCGTGCTTTGTGCTCAGTGCTCAGGGTGCTGGGTGCTCAGTACTCAGGGTGCTGGGTGCTCAGTACTCGTGGTGCTGGGTGCTCAGTACTCAGGGTGCTGGGTGCTCAGTCCTCAGGGTGCTCAGTGCTCAGGGTGCTGGGTGCTCAGTACTCAGGGTGCTGAGTGCTCAGTACTCTGGGTGCTGGGTGCTCAGTACTCAGGGTGCTGGGTGCTCAGTGCTCGGGGTGTTGGGTGCTCAGTGTTCAGGGTGCTCAGTGCTCATTACTCAGGGTGCTGGGTGCTCAGTACTCAGTGCTCAGGATGCTGGGTGCTCAGTGCTCAGGGTGCTGGGTGCTCAGTGCTCAGGGTGCTCAGTGCTCAGTGCTCAGTACTCAGGGTGCTTGGTGCTCAGTACTCAGTGTGCTGGGTGCTCAGTGCTCGGGGTACCTGGTGCTCAGTGCTCGGGGTGCTCGGTGCTCAGTACTCAGGGTGCTGAGTGCTCAGTGCTCAGGGTGCTGGGTGCTCAGTGCTCAGGGTGCTGGGTGCTCAGTACTCAGGGTGCTGGGTGCTCAGTGCTCAGCGTGCTTGATGCTCAGTACTAAGGGTGCTGGGTGCTCAGTGCTCAGGGTGCTGGGTGCTCAGTGCTCGGGGTGCTGGGTGCTCCGTACTCAGGGTGCTGGGTGCTCAGTACTCGGGGTGCTGAGTGCTCAGTGCTCAGCGTGCTGGGTGCTCAGTACTCAGGGTGCTCGGTGCTCAGTACTCAGGGTGCTGGGTTCTCAGTACTCAGGGTGCTGGGTGCACAGTGCTAGGGGTGCTGGGTGCTCAGTGCTCGTGGTCTGGGTGCTCAGTACTCAGGCTGCTGGGTGCTCAGTACTCAGGGTGCTCTGTGCTCAGTGCTCAGGGTGCTGGGTGCTCAGTGCTCTGGGTGCTGGGTGCTCCGTGCTCAGGGTGCTGGGTGCTCAGTGCTCAGGGTGCTGGGTGCTCAGTGATCGGGGTGATGGGTGCTGAGTGCTCAGGGTGCTGGGTGCTCAGTGCTCGGGGTGCTCGGTGCTCAGTGCTCAGGGTCCTGGGTGCTCAGTACTCAGGGTGCTGGGTGCTTAGTACTCAGGGTGCTCAGTGCTCAGTACACAGGGTGCTGGGTGCTCAGTGCTCGGGGTGCTGGGTGCTCAGTGCTCAGTACTCAGGGTGATTGGGTGCTCAGTGCTCAGGGTGCTGGGTGCGCAGTACTCAGGGTGCTGGGTGCTCAGTACTCAGGGTGCTGGGTGCTTAGTACTCAGGGTGCTCAGTGCTCAGTACACAGGGTGCTGGGTGCTCAGTGCTCGGGGTGCTGGGTGCTCAGTGCTCAGTACTCAGGGTGATTGGGTGCTCAGTGCTCAGGGTGCTGGGTGCGCAGTACTCAGGGTGCTGGGTGCTCAGTGCTCAGGGTGCTGGGTGCTCAGTACTCAGGGTGCTGGGTGCCCAGTGCTCGGGGCGCTCGGTGCACAGAACTCAGGGTGCTGGGTGCTCAGTACTCAGGGTGCTGGGTGCTCATTCTCGGGGTGCTGGGTGCTCAGTGCTCGGGGTGCTGGGTGCTCAGTACTCAGGGTGCTGGGGGCTCAGTACTCAGGGTGCTGGGTGCTCAGTACTCAGGGTGCTCGGTTCTCAGTACTCAGGGTGCTGGGTGCTCATTCTCGGGGTGCTGGGTGCTCAGTGCTCAGGGTGCTGGGTGCTCAGTACTCAGGGTGCTGGGGGCTCAGTACTCAGGTTGCTGGGTGCTCAGTGCTCGGGGTGCTGTGTGCTCAGTTCTCGGGGTGCTCAGTACTAAGGGTGCTGGGTGCTCAGTACTCAGGGTGCTGGGTGCTCAGTGCTCGGGGTGCTCGGTGCTCAGTACTCGGGGTGCTGGGTGCTCAGTACTCGGGGTGCTGGGTGCTCAGTGCTCAGGGTGCTGGGTGCTCAGTGCTCGGGGTGCTCGGTGCTCAGTGCTGAGGGTGCTGGCTACTCAGTGCTCAGGGTGCTGGGTGCTCAGTACTCAGGGTGCTAGGTGCTCAGTACTCAGGGTGCTCAGTGCTCAGTACTCAGCGTGCTGGGTGCTCAGTGCACAGGGTCCTCGGTGCTCAGTACTCAGGGTGCTCAGTGCTCAGTACTCAGCGTGCTTTGTGCTCAGTGCTCAGGGTGCTGGGTGCTCAGTACTCAGGGTGCTGGGTGCTCAGTACTCATGGTGCTGGGTGCTCAGTACTCAGGGTGCTGTGTGCTCAGTGCTCGGGGTGCTCGGTGATCAGTACTCAGGGTGCTGGGTGCTCAGTGCTCAGGGTGCTGGGTACTCAGTGCTCAGGGTGCTGGGTGCTCAGTGCTCAGGGTGCTGGGTGATCAGTGCTCGTGGTCCTGGGTACTCAGTACTCAGGGTGCTGGGTGCTCAGTGCTCAGGGTGCTGGGTGATCAGTGCTCGTGGTCCTGGGTACTCAGTACTCAGGGTGCTGGGTGCTCAGTGCTAAGGTGATCGGTGCTCAGTACTCAGGGTGCTCAGTACTCAGGGTGCTGGGTGCTCAGTGCTCAGGGTGCTGGGTGCTCAGTCCTCAGGGTGCTTAGTGCTCAGGGTGCTGGGTGCTCAGTGCTCGGGGTGCTGGGTGCTCAGTACTCAGGGTGCTCAGTACTCAGGGTGCTGGGTGCTCAGTGCTCGGGATGCTGGGTGCTCAGTGCTCAGGGTGATCGGTGCTCAGTACTCAGGGTGCTGGGTGCTCAGTACTCAGGGTGCTGGGTGCTCAGTACTCAGGGTGCTGGGTGCTCAGTCCTCAGGGTGCTCAGTGCTCAGGGTGCTGGGTGCTCAGTACTCAGGGTGCTGAGTGCTCAGTACTCAGGGTGCTGTGTGCTCAGTACTCAGGGTGCTGGGTGCTCAGTGCTCGGGGTGTTGGGTGCTCAGTGTTCAGGGTGCTCAGTGCTCATTACTCAGGGTGCTGGGTGCTCAGTACTCAGTGCTCAGGATGCTGGGTGCTCAGTGCTCAGGGTGCTGGGTGCTCAGTGCTCAGGGTGCTCAGTGCTCAGTGCTCAGTACTCAGGGTGCTTGGTGCTCAGTACTCAGGGTGCTGGGTGCTCAGTGCTCGGGTACCTGGTGCTCAGTGCTCGGGGTGCTCGGTGCTCAGTACTCAGGGTGCTGAGTGCTCAGTGCTCAGGGTGCTGGGTGCTCAGTGCTCAGGGTGCTGGGTGCTCAGTGCTCGGGTACCTGGTGCTCAGTGCTCGGGGTGCTCGGTGCTCAGTACTCAGGGTGCTGAGTGCTCAGTGCTCAGGGTGCTGGGTGCTCAGTGCTCAGGGTGCTGGGTGCTCAGTGCTCAGGGTGCTGGGTGATCAGTGCTCGGGGTCCTGGTTACTCAGTACTCAGGGTGCTGGGTGCTCAGTGCTAAGGTGATCGGTGCTCAGTACTCAGGGTGCTCAGTACTCAGGGTGCTGGGTGCTCAGTGCTCAGGGTGCTGGGTGCTCAGTCCTCAGGGTGCTCAGTGCTCAGGGTGCTGGGTGCTCAGTGCTCGGGGTGCTGGGTGCTCAGTACTCAGGGTGCTCAGTACTCAGGGTGCTGGGTGCTCAGTGCTAAGGTGATCGGTGCTCAGTACTCAGGGTGCTCAGTACTCAGGGTGCTGGGTGCTCAGTGCTCAGGGTGCTGGGTGCTCAGTCCTCAGGGTGCTCAGTGCTCAGGGTGCTGGGTGCTCAGTACTCGGGGTGCTGGGTGCTCAGTACTCGGGGTGCTGGGTGCTCAGTGCTCAGGGTGCTGGGTGCTCAGTGCTCGGGGTGCTCGGTGCTCAGTGCTGAGGGTGCTGGCTACTCAGTGCTCAGGGTGCTGGGTGCTCAGTACTCAGGGTGCTAGGTGCTCAGTACTCAGGGTGCTCAGTGCTCAGTACTCAGCGTGCTGGGTGCTCAGTGCTCAGGGTCCTCGGTGCTCAGTACTCAGGGTGCTCAGTGCTCAGTACTCAGCGTGCTTTGTGCTCAGTGCTCAGGGTGCTGGGTGCTCAGTACTCAGGGTGCTGGGTGCTCAGTACTCGTGGTGCTGGGTGCTCAGTACTCAGGGTGCTGGGTGCTCAGTCCTCAGGGTGCTCAGTGCTCAGGGTGCTGGGTGCTCAGTACTCAGGGTGCTGAGTGCTCAGTACTCTGGGTGCTGGGTGCTCAGTACTCAGGGTGCTGGGTGCTCAGTGCTCGGGGTGTTGGGTGCTCAGTGTTCAGGGTGCTCAGTGCTCATTACTCAGGGTGCTGGGTGCTCAGTACTCAGTGCTCAGGATGCTGGGTGCTCAGTGCTCAGGGTGCTGGGTGCTCAGTGCTCAGGGTGCTCAGTGCTCAGTGCTCAGTACTCAGGGTGCTTGGTGCTCAGTACTCAGTGTGCTGGGTGCTCAGTGCTCGGGGTACCTGGTGCTCAGTGCTCGGGGTGCTCGGTGCTCAGTACTCAGGGTGCTGAGTGCTCAGTGCTCAGGGTGCTGGGTGCTCAGTGCTCAGGGTGCTGGGTGCTCAGTACTCAGGGTGCTGGGTGCTCAGTGCTCAGCGTGCTTGATGCTCAGTACTAAGGGTGCTGGGTGCTCAGTGCTCAGGGTGCTGGGTGCTCAGTGCTCGGGGTGCTGGGTGCTCCGTACTCAGGGTGCTGGGTGCTCAGTACTCGGGGTGCTGAGTGCTCAGTGCTCAGCGTGCTGGGTGCTCAGTACTCAGGGTGCTCGGTGCTCAGTACTCAGGGTGCTGGGTTCTCAGTACTCAGGGTGCTGGGTGCACAGTGCTAGGGGTGCTGGGTGCTCAGTGCTCGTGGTCTGGGTGCTCAGTACTCAGGCTGCTGGGTGCTCAGTACTCAGGGTGCTCTGTGCTCAGTGCTCAGGGTGCTGGGTGCTCAGTGCTCTGGGTGCTGGGTGCTCCGTGCTCAGGGTGCTGGGTGCTCAGTGCTCAGGGTGCTGGGTGCTCAGTGATCGGGGTGATGGGTGCTGAGTGCTCAGGGTGCTGGGTGCTCAGTGCTCGGGGTGCTCGGTGCTCAGTGCTCAGGGTCCTGGGTGCTCAGTACTCAGGGTGCTGGGTGCTTAGTACTCAGGGTGCTCAGTGCTCAGTACACAGGGTGCTGGGTGCTCAGTGCTCGGGGTGCTGGGTGCTCAGTGCTCAGTACTCAGGGTGATTGGGTGCTCAGTGCTCAGGGTGCTGGGTGCTCAGTACTCAGGGTGCTGGGTGCTCAGTACTCAGGGTGCTGGGTGCTTAGTACTCAGGGTGCTCAGTGCTCAGTACACAGGGTGCTGGGTGCTCAGTGCTCGGGGTGCTGGGTGCTCAGTGCTCAGTACTCAGGGTGATTGGGTGCTCAGTGCTCAGGGTGCTGGGTGCGCAGTACTCAGGGTGCTGGGTGCTCAGTGCTCAGGGTGCTGGGTGCTCAGTACTCAGGGTGCTGGGTGCCCAGTGCTCGGGGCGCTCGGTGCACAGAACTCAGGGTGCTGGGTGCTCAGTACTCAGGGTGCTGGGTGCTCATTCTCGGGGTGCTGGGTGCTCAGTGCTCGGGGTGCTGGGTGCTCAGTACTCAGGGTGCTGGGGGCTCAGTACTCAGGGTGCTGGGTGCTCAGTACTCAGGGTGCTCGGTTCTCAGTACTCAGGGTGCTGGGTGCTCATTCTCGGGGTGCTGGGTGCTCAGTGCTCAGGGTGCTGGGTGCTCAGTACTCAGGGTGCTGGGGGCTCAGTACTCAGGTTGCTGGGTGCTCAGTGCTCGGGGTGCTGTGTGCTCAGTTCTCGGGGTGCTCAGTACTAAGGGTGCTGGGTGCTCAGTACTCAGGGTGCTGGGTGCTCAGTGCTCGGGGTGCTCGGTGCTCAGTACTCGGGGTGCTGGGTGCTCAGTACTCGGGGTGCTGGGTGCTCAGTGCTCAGGGTGCTGGGTGCTCAGTGCTCGGGGTGCTCGGTGCTCAGTGCTGAGGGTGCTGGCTACTCAGTGCTCAGGGTGCTGGGTGCTCAGTACTCAGGGTGCTAGGTGCTCAGTACTCAGGGTGCTCAGTGCTCAGTACTCAGCGTGCTGGGTGCTCAGTGCACAGGGTCCTCGGTGCTCAGTACTCAGGGTGCTCAGTGCTCAGTACTCAGCGTGCTTTGTGCTCAGTGCTCAGGGTGCTGGGTGCTCAGTACTCAGGGTGCTGGGTGCTCAGTACTCATGGTGCTGGGTGCTCAGTACTCAGGGTGCTGTGTGCTCAGTGCTCGGGGTGCTCGGTGATCAGTACTCAGGGTGCTGGGTGCTCAGTGCTCAGGGTGCTGGGTACTCAGTGCTCAGGGTGCTGGGTGCTCAGTGCTCAGGGTGCTGGGTGATCAGTGCTCGTGGTCCTGGGTACTCAGTACTCAGGGTGCTGGGTGCTCAGTGCTCAGGGTGCTGGGTGATCAGTGCTCGTGGTCCTGGGTACTCAGTACTCAGGGTGCTGGGTGCTCAGTGCTAAGGTGATCGGTGCTCAGTACTCAGGGTGCTCAGTACTCAGGGTGCTGGGTGCTCAGTGCTCAGGGTGCTGGGTGCTCAGTCCTCAGGGTGCTTAGTGCTCAGGGTGCTGGGTGCTCAGTGCTCGGGGTGCTGGGTGCTCAGTACTCAGGGTGCTCAGTACTCAGGGTGCTGGGTGCTCAGTGCTCGGGATGCTGGGTGCTCAGTGCTCAGGGTGATCGGTGCTCAGTACTCAGGGTGCTGGGTGCTCAGTACTCAGGGTGCTGGGTGCTCAGTACTCAGGGTGCTGGGTGCTCAGTCCTCAGGGTGCTCAGTGCTCAGGGTGCTGGGTGCTCAGTACTCAGGGTGCTGAGTGCTCAGTACTCAGGGTGCTGTGTGCTCAGTACTCAGGGTGCTGGGTGCTCAGTGCTCGGGGTGTTGGGTGCTCAGTGTTCAGGGTGCTCAGTGCTCATTACTCAGGGTGCTGGGTGCTCAGTACTCAGTGCTCAGGATGCTGGGTGCTCAGTGCTCAGGGTGCTGGGTGCTCAGTGCTCAGGGTGCTCAGTGCTCAGTGCTCAGTACTCAGGGTGCTTGGTGCTCAGTACTCAGGGTGCTGGGTGCTCAGTGCTCGGGTACCTGGTGCTCAGTGCTCGGGGTGCTCGGTGCTCAGTACTCAGGGTGCTGAGTGCTCAGTGCTCAGGGTGCTGGGTGCTCAGTGCTCAGGGTGCTGGGTGCTCAGTACTCAGGGTGCTGGGTGCTCAGTGCTCAGCGTGCTTGATGCTCAGTACTAAGGGTGCTGGGTGCTCAGTGCTCAGGGTGCTGGGTGCACAGTGCTCGGGGTGCTGGGTGCTCCGTACTCAGGGTGCTGGGTGCTCAGTACTCGGGGTGCTGGGTGCTCAGTGCTCAGCGTGCTGGGTGCTCAGTACTCAGGGTGCTCGGTGCTCAGTACTCAGGGTGCTGGGTTCTCAGTACTCAGGGTGCTGGGGGCACAGTGCTAGGGGTGCTGGGTGCTCAGTGCTCGGGGTCTGGGTGCTCATTACTCAGGGTGCTGGGTGCTCAGTACTCAGGGCGCTCTGTGCTCAGTGCTCAGGGTGCTGGGTGCTCAGTGCTCTGGGTGCTGGGTGCTCCGTGCTCAGGGTGCTGGGTGCTCAGTGCTCAGGGTGCTGGGTGCTCAGTGATCGGGGTGATGGGTGCTGAGTGCTCAGGGTGCTGGGTGCTCAGTGCTCGGGGTGCTCGGTGCTCAGTGCTCAGGGTCCTGGGTGCTCAGTACTCAGGGTGCTGGGTGCTTAGTACTCAGGGTGCTCAGTGCTCAGTACACAGGGTGCTGGGTGCTCAGTGCTCGGGGTGCTGGGTGCTCAGTGCTCAGTACTCAGGGTGATTGGTTGCTCAGTGCTCAGGGTGCTGGGTGCTCAGTACTCAGCGTGCTGGGTGCTCAGTACTCAGGGTGCTGGGTGCTCAGTGCTCAGGGGGCTGGGTGCTCAGTGCTCAGGGTGCTGGGTGCCCAGTGCTCGGGGAGCTCGGTGCTCAGAACTCAGGGTGCTGGGTGCTCAGTACTCAGGGTGCTGGGTGCTCATTCTCGGGGTGCTGGGTGCTCAGTGCTCGGGGTGCTGTGTGCTCAGTACTCAGGGTGCTGTTGGCTCAGTACTCAGGGTGCTGGGTGCTCAGTACTCAGGGTGCTCGGTTCTCAGTACTCAGGGTGCTGGGTGCTCATTCTCGGGGTGCAGGGTGCTCAGTGCTCGGGGTGCTGGGTGCTCAGTACTCAGGGTGCTGGGGGCTCAGTACTCAGGTTGCTGGGTGCTCAGTACTCAGGGTGATGTGTTCTCAGTACTCAGGGTGCTGGGTGCTCAGTGCTCGGGGTGCTGTGTGCTCAGTTCTCGGGGTGCTCAGTACTCAGGGTGCTGGGTGCTCAGTACTCAGGGTGCTGGGTGCTCAGTGCTCGGGGTGCTCGGTGCTCAGTACTCGGGGTGCTGGGTGCTCAGTACTCGGGGTGCTGGGTGCTCAGTGCTCAGGGTGCTGGGTGCTCAGTGCTCGGGGTGCTGGGTGCTCAGTGCTGAGGGTGCTGGCTACTCAGTGCTCAGGGTGCTGGGTGCTCAGTACTCAGGGTGCTAGGTGCTCAGTACTCAGGGTGCTCAGTGCTCAGTACTCAGCGTGCTGGGTGCTCAGTGCTCAGGGTCCTCGGTGCTCAGTACTCAGGGTGCTCAGTGCTCAGTATTCAGCGTGCTTTGTGCTCAGTGCTCAGGGTGCTGGGTGCTCAGTACTCAGGGTGCTGGGTGCTTAGTACTCAGGGTGCTCAGTGCTCAGTACACAGGGTGCTGGGTGCTCAGTGCTCGGGGTGCTGGGTGCTCAGTGCTCAGTACTCAGGGTGATTGGGTGCTCAGTGCTCAGGGTGCTGGGTGCGCAGTACTCAGGGTGCTGGGTGCTCAGTGCTCAGGGTGCTGGGTGCTCAGTGCTCAGGGTGCTGGGTGCTCAGTACTCAGGGTGCTGGGTGCACAGTGCTCGGGGCGCTCGGTGCTCAGAACTCAGGGTGCTGGGTGCTCAGTACTCAGGGTGCTGGGTGCTCATTCTCGGGGTGCTGGGTGCTCAGTGCTCGGGGTGCTGGGTGCTCAGTACTCAGGGTGCTGGGGGCTCAGTACTCAGGGTGCTGGGTGCTCAGTACTCAGGGTGCTCGGTTCTCAGTACTCAGGGTGCTGGGTGCTCATTCTCGGGGTGCTGGGTGCTCAGTGCTCAGGGTGCTGGGTGCTCAGTACTCAGGGTGCTGGGGGCCCAGTACTCAGGTTGCTGGGTGCTCAGTACTCAGGGTGATGTGTTCTCTGTACTCAGGGTGCTGGGTGCTCAGTGCTCGGGGTGCTGTGTGCTCAGTTCTCGGGGTGCTCAGTACTAAGGGTGCTGGGTGCTCAGTACTCAGGGTGCTGGGTGCTCAGTGCTCGGGGTGCTCGGTGCTCAGTACTCGGGGTGCTGGGTGCTCAGTACTCGGGGTGCTGGGTGCTCAGTGCTCAGGGTGCTGGGTGCTCAGTGCTCGGGGTGCTCGGTGCTCAGTGCTGAGGGTGCTGGCTACTCAGTGCTCAGGGTGCTGGGTGCTCAGTACTCAGGGTGCTTGGTGCTCAGTACTCAGGGTGCTCAGTGCTCAGTACTCAGCGTGCTGGGTGCTCAGTGCTCAGGGTCCTCGGTGCTCAGTACTCAGGGTGCTCAGTGCTCAGTACTCAGCGTGCTTTGTGCTCAGTGCTCAGGGTGCTGGGTGCTCAGTACTCAGGGTGCTGGGTGCTCAGTACTCATGGTGCTGGGTGCTCAGTACTCAGGGTGCTGTGTGCTCAGTGCTCGGGGTGCTCGGTGATCAGTACTCAGGGTGCTGGGTGCTCAGTGCTCAGGGTGCTGGGTACTCAGTGCTCAGGGTGCTGGGTGCTCAGTGCTCAGGGTGCTGGGTGATCAGTGCTCGGGGTCCTGGGTACTCAGTACTCAGGGTGCTGGGTGCTCAGTGCTAAGGTGATCGGTGCTCAGTACTCAGGGTGCTCAGTACTCAGGGTGCTGGGTGCTCAGTGCTCAGGGTGCTGGGTGCTCAGTCCTCAGGGTGCTCAGTGCTCAGGGTGCTGGGTGCTCAGTGCTCGGGGTGCTGGGTGCTCAGTACTCAGGGTGCTCAGTACTCAGGGTGCTGGGTGCTCAGTGCTAAGGTGATCGGTGCTCAGTACTCAGGGTGCTCAGTACTCAGGGTGCTGGGTGCTCAGTGCTCAGGGTGCTGGGTGCTCAGTCCTCAGGGTGCTCAGTGCTCAGGGTGCTGGGTGCTCAGTACTCGGGGTGCTGGGTGCTCAGTACTCGGGGTGCTGGGTGCTCAGTGCTCAGGGTGCTGGGTGCTCAGTGCTCGGGGTGCTCGGTGCTCAGTGCTGAGGGTGCTGGCTACTCAGTGCTCAGGGTGCTGGGTGCTCAGTACTCAGGGTGCTAGGTGCTCAGTACTCAGGGTGCTCAGTGCTCAGTACTCAGCGTGCTGGGTGCTCAGTGCTCAGGGTCCTCGGTGCTCAGTACTCAGGGTGCTCAGTGCTCAGTACTCAGCGTGCTTTGTGCTCAGTGCTCAGGGTGCTGGGTGCTCAGTACTCAGGGTGCTGGGTGCTCAGTACTCATGGTGCTGGGTGCTCAGTACTCAGGGTGCTGGGTGTTCAGTCCTCAGGGTGCTCAGTGCTCAGGGTGCTGGGTGCTCAGTACTCAGGGTGCTGAGTGCTCAGTACTCTGGGTGCTGGGTGCTCAGTACTCAGGGTGCTGGGTGCTCAGTGCTCGGGGTGTTGGGTGCTCAGTGTTCAGGGTGCTCAGTGCTCATTACTCAGGGTGCTGGGTGCTCAGTACTCATTACTCAGGGTGCTGGGTGCTCAGTACTCAGTGCTCAGGATGCTGGGTGCTCAGTGCTCAGGGTGCTGGGTGCTCAGTGCTCAGGGTGCTCAGTGCTCAGTGCTCAGTACTCAGGGTGCTTGGTGCTCAGTACTCAGTGTGCTGGGTGCTCAGTGCTCGGGGTACCTGGTGCTCAGTGCTCGGGGTGCTCGGTGCTCAGTACTCAGGGTGCTGAGTGCTCAGTGCTCAGGGTGCTGGGTGCTCAGTGCTCAGGGTGCTGGGTGCTCAGTACTCAGGGTGCTGGGTGCTCAGTGCTCAGCGTGCTTGATGCTCAGTACTAAGGGTGCTGGGTGCTCAGTGCTCAGGGTGCTGGGTGCTCAGTGCTCGGGGTGCTGGGTGCTCCGTACTCAGGGTGCTGGGTGCTCAGTACTCGGGGTGCTGAGTGCTCAGTGCTCAGCGTGCTGGGTGCTCAGTACTCAGGGTGCTCGGTGCTCAGTACTCAGGGTGCTGGGTTCTCAGTACTCAGGGTGCTGGGTGCACAGTGCTAGGGGTGCTGGGTGCTCAGTGCTCGGGGTCTGAGTGCTCAGTACTCAGGGTGCTGGGTGCTCAGTACTCAGGGTGCTCTGTGCTCAGTGCTCAGGGTGCTGGGTGCTCAGTGCTCTGGGTGCTGGGTGCTCCGTGCTCAGGGTGCTGGGTGCTCAGTGCTCAGGGTGCTGGGTGCTCAGTGATCGGGGTGATGGGTGCTGAGTGCTCAGGGTGCTGGGTGCTCAGTGCTCGGGGTGCTCGGTGCTCAGTGCTCAGGGTCCTGGGTGCTCAGTACTCAGGGTGCTGGGTGCTTAGTACTCAGGGTGCTCAGTGCTCAGTACACAGGGTGCTGGGTGCTCAGTGCTCGGGGTGCTGGGTGCTCAGTGCTCAGTACTCAGGGTGATTGGGTGCTCAGTGCTCAGGGTGCTGGGTGCTCAGTACTCAGGGTGCTGGGTGCTCAGTACTCAGGGTGCTGGGTGCTTAGTACTCAGGGTGCTCAGTGCTCATTACACAGGGTGCTGGGTGCTCAGTGCTCGGGGTGCTGGGTGCTCAGTGCTCAGTACTCAGGGTGATTGGGTGCTCAGTGCTCAGGGTGCTGGGTGCGCAGTACTCAGGGTGCTGGGTGCTCAGTGCTCAGGGTGCTGGGTGCTCAGTGCTCAGTACTCAGGGTGATTGGGTGCTCAGTGCTCAGGGTGCTGGGTGCGCAGTACTCAGGGTGCTGGGTGCTCAGTGCTCGGGGTGCTGTGTGCTCAGTTCTCGGGGTGCTCAGTACTAAGGGTGCTGGGTGCTCAGTACTCAGGGTGCTGGGTGCTCAGTGCTCGGGGTGCTCGGTGCTCAGTACTCGGGGTGCTGGGTGCTCAGTACTCGGGGTGCTGGGTGCTCAGTGCTCAGGGTGCTGGGTGCTCAGTGCTCGGGGTGCTCGTTGCTCAGTGCTGAGGGTGCTGGCTACTCAGTGCTCAGGGTGCTGGGTGCTCAGTACTCAGGGTGCTAGGTGCTCAGTACTCAGGGTGCTCAGTGCTCAGTACTCAGCGTGCTGGGTGCTCAGTGCTCAGGGTCCTCGGTGCTCAGTACTCAGGGTGCTCAGTGCTCAGTACTCAGCGTGCTTTGTGCTCAGTGCTCAGGGTGCTGGGTGCTCAGTACTCAGGGTGCTGGGTGCTCAGTACTCATGGTGCTGGGTGCTCAGTACTCAGGGTGCTGTGTGCTCAGTGCTCGGGGTGCTCGGTGATCAGTACTCAGGGTGCTGGGTGCTCAGTGCTCAGGGTGCTGGGTACTCAGTGCTCAGGGTGCTGGGTGCTCAGTGCTCAGGGTGCTGGGTGATCAGTGCTCGGGGTCCTGGGTACTCAGTACTCAGGGTGCTGGGTGCTCAGTGCTAAGGTGATCGGTGCTCAGTACTCAGGGTGCTCAGTACTCAGGGTGCTGGGTGCTCAGTGCTCAGGGTGCTGGGTGCTCAGTCCTCAGGGTGCTCAGTGCTCAGGGTGCTGGGTGCTCAGTGCTCGGGGTGCTGGGTGCTCAGTACTCAGGGTGCTCAGTACTCAGGGTGCTGGGTGCTCAGTGCTAAGGTGATCGGTGCTCAGTACTCAGGGTGCTCAGTACTCAGGGTGCTGGGTGCTCAGTGCTCAGGGTGCTGGGTGCTCAGTCCTCAGGGTGCTCAGTGCTCAGGGTGCTGGGTGCTCAGTACTCGGGGTGCTGGGTGCTCAGTACTCGGGGTGCTGGGTGCTCAGTGCTCAGGGTGCTGGGTGCTCAGTGCTCGGGGTGCTCGGTGCTCAGTGCTGAGGGTGCTGGCTATTCAGTGCTCAGGGTGCTGGGTGCTCAGTACTCAGGGTGCTAGGTGCTCAGTACTCAGGGTGCTCAGTGCTCAGTACTCAGCGTGCTGGGTGCTCAGTGCTCAGGGTCCTCGGTGCTCAGTACTCAGGGTGCTCAGTGCTCAGTACTCAGCATGCTTTGTGCTCAGTGCTCAGGGTGCTGGGTGCTCAGTACTCAGGGTGCTGGGTGCTCAGTACTCATGGTGCTGGGTGCTCAGTACTCAGGGTGCTGGGTGCTCAGTCCTCAGGGTGCTCAGTGCTCAGGGTGCTGGGTGCTCAGTACTCAGGGTGCTGAGTGCTCAGTACTCTGGGTGCTGGGTGCTCAGTACTCAGGGTGCTGGGTGCTCAGTGCTCGGGGTGTTGGGTGCTCAGTGTTCAGGGTGCTCAGTGCTCATTACTCAGGTTGCTGGGTGCTCAGTACTCAGTGCTCAGGATGCTGGGTGCTCAGTGCTCAGGGTGCTGGGTGCTCAGTGCTCAGGGTGCTCAGTGCTCAGTGCTCAGTACTCAGGGTGCTTGGTGCTCAGTACTCAGTGTGCTGGGTGCTCAGTGCTCGGGGTACCTGGTGCTCAGTGCTCGGGGTGCTCGGTGCTCAGTACTCAGGGTGCTGAGTGCTCAGTGCTCAGGGTGCTGGGTGCTCAGCGCTCAGGGTGCTGGGTGCTCAGTACTCAGGGTGCTGGGTGCTCAGTGCTCAGCGTGCTTGATGCTCAGTACTAAGGGTGCTGGGTGCTCAGTGCTCAGGGTGCTGGGTGCTCAGTGCTCGGGGTGCTGGGTGCTCCGTACTCAGGGTGCTGGGTGCTCAGTACTCGGGGTGCTGAGTGCTCAGTGCTCAGCGTGCTGGGTGCTCAGTACTCAGGGTGCTCGGTGCTCAGTACTCAGGGTGCTGGGTTCTCAGTACTCAGGGTGCTGGGTGCACAGTGCTAGGGGTGCTGGGTGCTCAGTGCTTGGGGTCTGGGTGCTCAGTACTCAGGGTGCTGGGTGCTCAGTACTCAGGGTGCTCTGTGCTCAGTGCTCAGGGTGCTGGGTGCTCAGTGCTCTGGGTGCTGGGTGCTCCGTGCTCAGGGTGCTGGGTGCTCAGTGCTCAGGGTGCTGGGTGCTCAGTGATCGGGGTGATGGGTGCTGAGTGCTCAGGGTGCTGGGTGCTCAGTGCTCGGGGTGCTCGGTGCTCAGTGCTCAGGGTCCTGGGTGCTCAGTACTCAGGGTACTGGGTGCTTAGTACTCAGGGTGCTCAGTGCTCAGTACACAGGGTGCTGGGTGCTCAGTGCTCAGGGTGCTGGGTGCTCAGTGCTCAGTACTCAGGGTGATTGGGTGCTCAGTGCTCAGGGTGCTGGGTGCTCAGTACTCAGGGTGCTGGGTGCTCAGTACTCAGGGTGCAGGGTGCTTAGTACTCAGGGTGCTCAGTGCTCAGTACTCAGGGTGCTGGGTGCTCAGTGCTCAGGGTGCTGGGTGCTCAGTACTCAGGGTGCTGGGTGCCCAGTGCTCGGGGCGCTCGGTGCACAGAACTCAGGGTGCTGGGTGCTCAGTACTCAGGGTGCTGGGTGCTCATTCTCGGGGTGCTGGGTGCTCAGTGCTCAGGGTGCTGGGTGCTCAGTCCTCAGGGTGCTCAGTGCTCAGGGTGCTGGGTGCTCAGTGCTCGGGGTGCTGGGTGCTCAGTACTCAGGGTGCTCAGTACTCAGGGTGCTGGGTGCTCAGTGCTAAGGTGATCGGTGCTCAGTACTCAGGGTGCTCAGTACTCAGGGTGCTGGGTGCTCAGTGCTCAGGGTGCTGGGTGCTCAGTCCTCAGGGTGCTCAGTGCTCAGGGTGCTGGGTGCTCAGTACTCGGGGTGCTTTGTGCTCAGTACTCGGGGTGCTGGGTGCTCAGTGCTCAGGGTGCTGGGTGCTCAGTGCTCGGGGTGCTCGGTGCTCAGTGCTGAGGGTGCTGGCTACTCAGTGCTCAGGGTGCTGGGTGCTCAGTACTCAGGGTGCTAGGTGCTCAGTACTCAGGGTGCTCAGTGCTCAGTACTCAGCGTGCTGGGTGCTCAGTGCTCAGGGTCCTCGGTGCTCAGTACTCAGGGTGCTCAGTGCTCAGTACTCAGCGTGCTTTGTGCTCAGTGCTCAGGGTGCTGGGTGCTCAGTACTCAGGGTGCTGGGTGCTCAGTACTCATGGTGCTGGGTGCTCAGTACTCAGGGTGCTGGGTGTTCAGTCCTCAGGGTGCTCAGTGCTCAGGGTGCTGGGTGCTCAGTACTCAGGGTGCTGAGTGCTCAGTACTCTGGGTGCTGGGTGCTCAGTACTCAGGGTGCTGGGTGCTCAGTGCTCGGGGTGTTGGGTGCTCAGTGTTCAGGGTGCTCAGTGCTCATTACTCAGGGTGCTGGGTGCTCAGTACTCATTACTCAGGGTGCTGGGTGCTCAGTACTCAGTGCTCAGGATGCTGGGTGCTCAGTGCTCAGGGTGCTGGGTGCTCAGTGCTCAGGGTGCTCAGTGCTCAGTGCTCAGTACTCAGGGTGCTTGGTGCTCAGTACTCAGTGTGCTGGGTGCTCAGTGCTCGGGGTACCTGGTGCTCAGTGCTCGGGGTGCTCGGTGCTCAGTACTCAGGGTGCTGAGTGCTCAGTGCTCAGGGTGCTGGGTGCTCAGTGCTCAGGGTGCTGGGTGCTCAGTACTCAGGGTGCTGGGTGCTCAGTGCTCAGCGTGCTTGATGCTCAGTACTAAGGGTGCTGGGTGCTCAGTGCTCAGGGTGCTGGGTGCTCAGTGCTCGGGGTGCTGGGTGCTCCGTACTCAGGGTGCTGGGTGCTCAGTACTCGGGGTGCTGAGTGCTCAGTGCTCAGCGTGCTGGGTGCTCAGTACTCAGGGTGCTCGGTGCTCAGTACTCAGGGTGCTGGGTTCTCAGTACTCAGGGTGCTGGGTGCACAGTGCTAGGGGTGCTGGGTGCTCAGTGCTCGGGGTCTGAGTGCTCAGTACTCAGGGTGCTGGGTGCTCAGTACTCAGGGTGCTCTGTGCTCAGTGCTCAGGGTGCTGGGTGCTCAGTGCTCTGGGTGCTGGGTGCTCCGTGCTCAGGGTGCTGGGTGCTCAGTGCTCAGGGTGCTGGGTGCTCAGTGATCGGGGTGATGGGTGCTGAGTGCTCAGGGTGCTGGGTGCTCAGTGCTCGGGGTGCTCGGTGCTCAGTGCTCAGGGTCCTGGGTGCTCAGTACTCAGGGTGCTGGGTGCTTAGTACTCAGGGTGCTCAGTGCTCAGTACACAGGGTGCTGGGTGCTCAGTGCTCGGGGTGCTGGGTGCTCAGTGCTCAGTACTCAGGGTGATTGGGTGCTCAGTGCTCAGGGTGCTGGGTGCTCAGTACTCAGGGTGCTGGGTGCTCAGTACTCAGGGTGCTGGGTGCTTAGTACTCAGGGTGCTCAGTGCTCATTACACAGGGTGCTGGGTGCTCAGTGCTCGGGGTGCTGGGTGCTCAGTGCTCAGTACTCAGGGTGATTGGGTGCTCAGTGCTCAGGGTGCTGGGTGCGCAGTACTCAGGGTGCTGGGTGCTCAGTGCTCAGGGTGCTGGGTGCTCAGTGCTCGGGGTGCTGTGTGCTCAGTTCTCGGGGTGCTCAGTACTAAGGGTGCTGGGTGCTCAGTACTCAGGGTGCTGGGTGCTCAGTGCTCGGGGTGCTCGGTGCTCAGTACTCGGGGTGCTGGGTGCTCAGTACTCGGGGTGCTGGGTGCTCAGTGCTCAGGGTGCTGGGTGCTCAGTGCTCGGGGTGCTCGGTGCTCAGTGCTGAGGGTGCTGGCTACTCAGTGCTCAGGGTGCTGGGTGCTCAGTACTCAGGGTGCTAGGTGCTCAGTACTCAGGGTGCTCAGTGCTCAGTACTCAGCGTGCTGGGTGCTCAGTGCTCAGGGTCCTCGGTGCTCAGTACTCAGGGTGCTCAGTGCTCAGTACTCAGCGTGCTTTGTGCTCAGTGCTCAGGGTGCTGGGTGCTCAGTACTCAGGGTGCTGGGTGCTCAGTACTCATGGTGCTGGGTGCTCAGTACTCAGGGTGCTGTGTGCTCAGTGCTCGGGGTGCTCGGTGATCAGTACTCAGGGTGCTGGGTGCTCAGTGCTCAGGGTGCTGGGTACTCAGTGCTCAGGGTGCTGGGTGCTCAGTGCTCAGGGTGCTGGGTGATCAGTGCTCGGGGTCCTGGGTACTCAGTACTCAGGGTGCTGGGTGCTCAGTGCTAAGGTGATCGGTGCTCAGTACTCAGGGTGCTCAGTACTCAGGGTGCTGGGTGCTCAGTGCTCAGGGTGCTGGGTGCTCAGTCCTCAGGGTGCTCAGTGCTCAGGGTGCTGGGTGCTCAGTGCTCGGGGTGCTGGGTGCTCAGTACTCAGGGTGCTCAGTACTCAGGGTGCTGGGTGCTCAGTGCTAAGGTGATCGGTGCTCAGTACTCAGGGTGCTCAGTACTCAGGGTGCTGGGTGCTCAGTGCTCAGGGTGCTGGGTGCTCAGTCCTCAGGGTGCTCAGTGCTCAGGGTGCTGGGTGCTCAGTACTCGGGGTGCTGGGTGCTCAGTACTCGGGGTGCTGGGTGCTCAGTGCTCAGGGTGCTGGGTGCTCAGTGCTCGGGGTGCTCGGTGCTCAGTGCTGAGGGTGCTGGCTATTCAGTGCTCAGGGTGCTGGGTGCTCAGTACTCAGGGTGCTAGGTGCTCAGTACTCAGGGTGCTCAGTGCTCAGTACTCAGCGTGCTGGGTGCTCAGTGCTCAGGGTCCTCGGTGCTCAGTACTCAGGGTGCTCAGTGCTCAGTACTCAGCATGCTTTGTGCTCAGTGCTCAGGGTGCTGGGTGCTCAGTACTCAGGGTGCTGGGTGCTCAGTACTCATGGTGCTGGGTGCTCAGTACTCAGGGTGCTGGGTGCTCAGTCCTCAGGGTGCTCAGTGCTCAGGGTGCTGGGTGCTCAGTACTCAGGGTGCTGAGTGCTCAGTACTCTGGGTGCTGGGTGCTCAGTACTCAGGGTGCTGGGTGCTCAGTGCTCGGGGTGTTGGGTGCTCAGTGTTCAGGGTGCTCAGTGCTCATTACTCAGGTTGCTGGGTGCTCAGTACTCAGTGCTCAGGATGCTGGGTGCTCAGTGCTCAGGGTGCTGGGTGCTCAGTGCTCAGGGTGCTCAGTGCTCAGTGCTCAGTACTCAGGGTGCTTGGTGCTCAGTACTCAGTGTGCTGGGTGCTCAGTGCTCGGGGTACCTGGTGCTCAGTGCTCGGGGTGCTCGGTGCTCAGTACTCAGGGTGCTGAGTGCTCAGTGCTCAGGGTGCTGGGTGCTCAGCGCTCAGGGTGCTGGGTGCTCAGTACTCAGGGTGCTGGGTGCTCAGTGCTCAGCGTGCTTGATGCTCAGTACTAAGGGTGCTGGGTGCTCAGTGCTCAGGGTGCTGGGTGCTCAGTGCTCGGGGTGCTGGGTGCTCCGTACTCAGGGTGCTGGGTGCTCAGTACTCGGGGTGCTGAGTGCTCAGTGCTCAGCGTGCTGGGTGCTCAGTACTCAGGGTGCTCGGTGCTCAGTACTCAGGGTGCTGGGTTCTCAGTACTCAGGGTGCTGGGTGCACAGTGCTAGGGGTGCTGGGTGCTCAGTGCTTGGGGTCTGGGTGCTCAGTACTCAGGGTGCTGGGTGCTCAGTACTCAGGGTGCTCTGTGCTCAGTGCTCAGGGTGCTGGGTGCTCAGTGCTCTGGGTGCTGGGTGCTCCGTGCTCAGGGTGCTGGGTGCTCAGTGCTCAGGGTGCTGGGTGCTCAGTGATCGGGGTGATGGGTGCTGAGTGCTCAGGGTGCTGGGTGCTCAGTGCTCGGGGTGCTCGGTGCTCAGTGCTCAGGGTCCTGGGTGCTCAGTACTCAGGGTACTGGGTGCTTAGTACTCAGGGTGCTCAGTGCTCAGTACACAGGGTGCTGGGTGCTCAGTGCTCAGGGTGCTGGGTGCTCAGTGCTCAGTACTCAGGGTGATTGGGTGCTCAGTGCTCAGGGTGCTGGGTGCTCAGTACTCAGGGTGCTGGGTGCTCAGTACTCAGGGTGCAGGGTGCTTAGTACTCAGGGTGCTCAGTGCTCAGTACTCAGGGTGCTGGGTGCTCAGTGCTCAGGGTGCTGGGTGCTCAGTACTCAGGGTGCTGGGTGCCCAGTGCTCGGGGCGCTCGGTGCACAGAACTCAGGGTGCTGGGTGCTCAGTACTCAGGGTGCTGGGTGCTCATTCTCGGGGTGCTTGGTGCTCAGTGCTCGGGGTGCTGGGTGCTCAGTACTCAGGGTGCTGGGGGCTCAGTACTCAGGGTGCTGGGTGCTCAGTACTCAGGGTGCTCGGTTCTCAGTACTCAGGGTGCTGGGTGCTCATTCTCGGGGTGCTGGGTGCTCAGTGCTCAGGGTGCTGGGTGCTCAGTACTCAGGGTGCTGGGGGCTCAGTACTCAGGTTGCTGGGTGCTCAGTGCTCGGGGTGCTGTGTGCTCAGTTCTCGGGGTGCTCAGTACTAAGGGTGCTGGGTGCTCAGTACTCAGGGTGCTGGGTGCTCAGTGCTCGGGGTGCTCGGTGCTCAGTACTCGGGGTGCTGGGTGCTCAGTACTCGGGGTGCTGGGTGCTCAGTGCTCAGGGTGCTGGGTGCTCAGTGCTCGGGGTGCTCGGTGCTCAGTGCTGAGGGTGCTGGCTACTCAGTGCTCAGGGTGCTGGGTGCTCAGTACTCAGGGTGCTAGGTGCTCAGTACTCAGGGTGCTCAGTGCTCAGTACTCAGCGTGCTGGGTGCTCAGTGCTCAGGGTCCTCGGTGCTCAGTACTCAGGGTGCTCAGTGCTCAGTACTCAGCGTGCTTTGTGCTCAGTGCTCAGGGTGCTGGGTGCTCAGTACTCAGGGTGCTGGGTGCTCAGTACTCATGGTGCTGGGTGCTCAGTACTCAGGGTGCTGTGTGCTCAGTGCTCGGGGTGCTCGGTGATCAGTACTCAGGGTGCTGGGTGCTCAGTGCTCAGGGTGCTGGGTACTCAGTGCTCAGGGTGCTGGGTGCTCAGTGCTCAGGGTGCTGGGTGATCAGTGCTCGGGGTCCTGGGTACTCAGTACTCAGGGTGCTGGGTGCTCAGTGCTAAGGTGATCGGTGCTCAGTACTCAGGGTGCTCAGTACTCAGGGTGCTGGGTGCTCATTCTCGGGGTGCTGGGTGCTCAGTGCTCAGGGTGCTGGGTGCTCAGTCCTCAGGGTGCTCAGTGCTCAGGGTGCTGGGTGCTCAGTGCTCGGGGTGCTGGGTGCTCAGTACTCAGGGTGCTCAGTACTCAGGGTGCTGGGTGCTCAGTGCTAAGGTGATCGGTGCTCAGTACTCAGGGTGCTCAGTACTCAGGGTGCTGGGTGCTCAGTGCTCAGGGTGCTGGGTGCTCAGTCCTCAGGGTGCTCAGTGCTCAGGGTGCTGGGTGCTCAGTACTCGGGGTGCTGGGTGCTCAGTACTCGGGGTGCTGGGTGCTCAGTGCTCAGGGTGCTGGGTGCTCAGTGCTCGGGGTGCTCGGTGCTCAGTGCTGAGGGTGCTGGCTACTCAGTGCTCAGGGTGCTGGGTGCTCAGTACTCAGGGTGCTAGGTGCTCAGTACTCAGGGTGCTCAGTGCTCAGTACTCAGCGTGCTGGGTGCTCAGTGCTCAGGGTCCTCGGTGCTCAGTACTCAGGGTGCTCAGTGCTCAGTACTCAGCGTGCTTTGTGCTCAGTGCTCAGGGTGCTGGGTGCTCAGTACTCAGGGTGCTGGGTGCTCAGTACTCATGGTGCTGGGTGCTCAGTACTCAGGGTGCTGGGTGTTCAGTCCTCAGGGTGCTCAGTGCTCAGGGTGCTGGGTGCTCAGTACTCAGGGTGCTGAGTGCTCAGTACTCTGGGTGCTGGGTGCTCAGTACTCAGGGTGCTGGGTGCTCAGTGCTCGGGGTGTTGGGTGCTCAGTGTTCAGGGTGCTCAGTGCTCATTACTCAGGGTGCTGGGTGCTCAGTACTCATTACTCAGGGTGCTGGGTGCTCAGTACTCAGTGCTCAGGATGCTGGGTGCTCAGTGCTCAGGGTGCTGGGTGCTCAGTGCTCAGGGTGCTCAGTGCTCAGTGCTCAGTACTCAGGGTGCTTGGTGCTCAGTACTCAGTGTGCTGGGTGCTCAGTGCTCGGGGTACCTGGTGCTCAGTGCTCGGGGTGCTCGGTGCTCAGTACTCAGGGTGCTGAGTGCTCAGTGCTCAGGGTGCTTGGTGCTCAGTGCTCAGGGTGCTGGGTGCTCAGTACTCAGGGTGCTGGGTGCTCAGTGCTCAGGGTGCTGGGTGCTCAGTATTCGGGGTGCTCGGTGCTCAGTGCTCAGGGTGCTTTGTGCTCAGTGCTCAGGGTGCTGGGTGCTCAGTGCTCGGGGTGCTGGGTGCTCCGTACTCAGGGTGCTGGGTGCTCAGTACTCGGGGTGCTGAGTGCTCAGTGCTCAGCATGCTGGGTGCTCAGTACTCAGGGTGCTCGGTGCTCAGTACTCAGGGTGCTGGGTTCTCAGTACTCAGGGTGCTGGGTGCACAGTGCTAGGGGTGCTGGGTGCTCAGTGCTCGGGGTCTGAGTGCTCAGTACTCAGGGTGCTGGGTGCTCAGTACTCAGGGTGCTCTGTGCTCAGTGCTCAGGGTGCTGGGTGCTCAGTGCTCTGGGTGCTGGGTGCTCCGTGCTCAGGGTGCTGGGTGCTCAGTGCTCAGGGTGCTCGGTGCTCAGTGATCGGGGTGATGGGTGCTGAGTGCTCAGGGTGCTGGGTGCTCAGTGCTCGGGGTGCTCGGTGCTCAGTGCTCAGGGTCCTGGGTGCTCAGTACTCAGGGTGCTGGGTGCTTAGTACTCAGGGTGCTCAGTGCTCAGTACACAGGGTGCTGGGTGCTCAGTGCTCGGGGTGCTGGGTGCTCAGTGCTCAGTACTCAGGGTGATTGGGTGCTCAGTGCTCAGGGTGCTGGGTGCTCAGTACTCAGGGTGCTGGGTGCTCAGTACTCAGGGTGCTGGGTGCTTAGTACTCAGGGTGCTCAGTGCTCATTACACAGGGTGCTGGGTGCTCAGTGCTCGGGGTGCTGGGTGCTCAGTGCTCAGTACTCAGGGTGATTGGGTGCTCAGTGCTCAGGGTGCTGGGTGCGCAGTACTCAGGGTGCTGGGTGCTCAGTGCTCAGGGTGCTGGGTGCTCAGTGCTCGGGGTGCTGTGTGCTCAGTTCTCGGGGTGCTCAGTACTAAGGGTGCTGGGTGCTCAGTACTCAGGGTGCTGGGTGCTCAGTGCTCGGGGTGCTCGGTGCTCAGTACTCGGGGTGCTGGGTGCTCAGTACTCGGGGTGCTGGGTGCTCAGTGCTCAGGGTGCTGGGTGCTCAGTGCTCGGGGTGCTCGGTGCTCAGTGCTGAGGGTGCTGGCTACTCAGTGCTCAGGGTGCTGGGTGCTCAGTACTCAGGGTGCTAGGTGCTCAGTACTCAGGGTGCTCAGTGCTCAGTACTCAGCGTGCTGGGTGCTCAGTGCTCAGGGTCCTCGGTGCTCAGTACTCAGGGTGCTCAGTGCTCAGTACTCAGCGTGCTTTGTGCTCAGTGCTCAGGGTGCTGGGTGCTCAGTACTCAGGGTGCTGGGTGCTCAGTACTCATGGTGCTGGGTGCTCAGTACTCAGGGTGCTGTGTGCTCAGTGCTCGGGGTGCTCGGTGATCAGTACTCAGGGTGCTGGGTGCTCAGTGCTCAGGGTGCTGGGTACTCAGTGCTCAGGGTGCTGGGTGCTCAGTGCTCAGGGTGCTGGGTGATCAGTGCTCGGGGTCCTGGGTACTCAGTACTCAGGGTGCTGGGTGCTCAGTGCTAAGGTGATCGGTGCTCAGTACTCAGGGTGCTCAGTACTCAGGGTGCTGGGTGCTCAGTGCTCAGGGTGCTGGGTGCTCAGTCCTCAGGGTGCTCAGTGCTCAGGGTGCTGGGTGCTCAGTGCTCGGGGTGCTGGGTGCTCAGTACTCAGGGTGCTCAGTACTCAGGGTGCTGGGTGCTCAGTGCTAAGGTGATCGGTGCTCAGTACTCAGGGTGCTCAGTACTCAGGGTGCTGGGTGCTCAGTGCTCAGGGTGCTGGGTGCTCAGTCCTCAGGGTGCTCAGTGCTCAGGGTGCTGGGTGCTCAGTACTCGGGGTGCTGGGTGCTCAGTACTCGGGGTGCTGGGTGCTCAGTGCTCAGGGTGCTGGGTGCTCAGTGCTCGGGGTGCTCGGTGCTCAGTGCTGAGGGTGCTGGCTATTCAGTGCTCAGGGTGCTGGGTGCTCAGTACTCAGGGTGCTAGGTGCTCAGTACTCAGGGTGCTCAGTGCTCAGTACTCAGCGTGCTGGGTGCTCAGTACTCAGGGTGTTCGGTGCTTAGTTCTCAGGGTGCTCAGTGCTCAATACTCAGGGTGCTGGTTGCTCAGTGCTCGGGGTGCTCGGTGCTCAGTACTCAGGGTGCTGGGTGCTCAGTACTCAGGGTGCTGGGTGCTCAGTACTCAGGGTGCTGGGTGCTCAGTACTCAGGGTGCTGGGTTCTCAGTGCTCAGGGTGCTGTGTGCTCAGTACTCAGGGTGCTGGGTGCTCAGTACTCAGGGTGCTCCGTGCTCAGTACTCAGGGTGCTGGGTGCTCAGTGCTCAGGGTGCTGGGTACTCAGTACTCAGGGTGCTGGGTGCTCAGTACTCAGGGTGCTGGGTGCTCAGTGCTCAGGGTGCTGGGTGCTTAGTGCTCAGGGTGCTGGGTGCTCAGTACTCAGGGTGCTGGGTGCTCAGTGCTAAGGTGATCGGTGCTCAGTACTCAGGGTGCTCAGTACTCAGGGTGCTGGGTGCTCAGTGCTCAGGGTGCTGCGTGCTCAGTCCTCAGGGTGCTCAGTGCTCAGGGTGCTGGGTGCTCAGTGCTCGGGGTGCTGCGTGCTCAGTACTCAGGGTGCTCAGTACTCAGGGTGCTGGGTGCTCAGTGCTCGGGATGCTGGGTGCTCAGTGCTCAGGGTGATCGGTGCTCAGTACTCAGGGTGCTGGGTGCTCAGTACTCGGGGTGCTGGTTGCTCAGTACTCAGGGTGCTGGGTGCTCAGTCCTCAGGGTGCTCAGTGCTCAGGGTGCTGGGTGCTCAGTACTCAGGGTGCTGAGTGCTCAGTACTCAGGGTGCTGGGTGCTCAGTACTCAGGGTGCTGGGTGCTCAGTGCTCGGGGTGTTGGGTGCTCAGTGTTCAGGGTGCTCAGTGCTCATTACTCAGGGTGCTGGGTGCTCAGTACTCAGTGCTCAGGATGCTGGGTGCTCAGTGCTCAGGGTGCTGGGTGCTCAGTGCTCAGGGTGCTCAGTGCTCTGTGCTCAGTACTCAGGGTGCTTGGTGCTCAGTACTCAGGGTGCTGGGTGCTCAGTGCTCGGGGTACCTGGTGCTCAGTGCTCGGGGTGCTCGGTGCTCAGTACTCAGGGTGCTGAGTGCTCAGTGCTCAGGGTGCTGGGTGCTCAGTGCTCAGGGTGCTGGGTGCTCAGTACTCAGGGTGCTGGGTGCTCAGTGCTCAGCGTGCTTGATGCTCAGTACTAAGGGTGCTGGGTGCTCAGTGCTCAGGGTGCTGGGTGCTCAGTGCTCGGGGTGCTGGGTGCTCCGTACTCAGGGTGCTGGGTGCTCAGTACTCGGGGTGCTGAGTGCTCAGTGCTCAGCGTGCTGGGTGCTCAGTACTCAGGGTGCTCGGTGCTCAGTACTCAGGGTGCTGGGTTCTCAGTACTCAGGGTGCTGGGTGCACAGTGCTAGGGGTGCTGGGTGCTCAGTGCTCGGGGTCTGGGTGCTCAGTACTCAGGGTGCTGGTTGCTCAGTACTCAGGGTGCTCTGTGCTCAGTGCTCAGGGTGCTGGGTGCTCAGTGCTCTGGGTGCTGGGTGCTCCGTGCTCAGGGTGCTGGGTGCTCAGTGCTCAGGGTGCTGGGTGCTCAGTGATCGGGGTGATGGCTGCTGAGTGCTCAGGGTGCTGGGTGCTCAGTGCTCGGGGTGCTGGGTGCTCAGTGCTCAGTACTCAGGGTGATTGGGTGCTCAGTGCTCAGGGTGCTGGGTGCTCAGTACTCAGGGTGCTGGGTGCTCAGTGCTCAGGGTGCTGGGTGCTCAGTACTCAGGGTGCTGGGTGCCCAGTGCTCGGGGCGCTCGGTGCTCAGAACTCAGGGTGCTGGGTGCTCAGTACTCAGGGTGCTGGGTGCTCATTCTCAGGGTGCTGGGTGCTCAGTGCTCGGGGTGCTGGGTGCTCAGTACTCAGGGTGCTGGGGGCTCAGTACTCAGGGTGCTGGGTGCTCAGTACTCAGGGTGCTCGGTTCTCAGTACTCAGGGTGCTGGGTGCTCATTCTCGGGGTGCTGGGTGCTCAGTGCTCAGGGTGCTGGGTGCTCAGTACTCAGGGTGCTGGGGGCTCAGTACGCAGGTTGCTGGGTGCTCAGTACTCAGGGTGATGTGTTCTCAGTACTCAGGGTGCTGGGTGCTCAGTGCTCGGGGTGCTGTGTGCTCAGTTCTCGGGGTGCTCAGTACTCAGGGTGCTGGGTGCTCAGTACTCAGGGTGCTGGGTGCTCAGTGCTCGGGGTGCTCGGTGCTCAGTACTCGGGGTGCTGGGTGCTCAGTACTCGGGGTGCTGGGTGCTCAGTGCTCAGGGTGCTGGGTGCTCAGTGCTCGGGGTGCTGGGTGCTCAGTGCTGAGGGTGCTGGCTACTCAGTGCTCGGGGTGCTGGGTGCTCAGTACTCAGGGTGCTAGGTGCTCAGTACTCAGGGTGCTCAGTGCTCAGTACTCAGCGTGCTGGGTGCTCAGTGCTCAGGGTCCTCGGTGCTCAGTACTCAGGGTGCTCAGTGCTCAGTACTCAGCGTGCTTTGTGCTCAGTGCTCACGGTGCTGGGTGCTCAGTACTCAGGGTGCTGGGTGCTCAGTACTCATGGTGCTGGGAGCTCAGTACTCAGGGTGCTGTGTGCTCAGTGCTCGGGGTGCTCGGTTATCAGTACTCAGGGTGCTGGGTGCTCAGTGCTCAGGGTGCTGGGTACTCAGTGCTCAGGGTGCTGGGTGCTCAGTGCTCAGGGTGCTGGGTGCTCAGTGCTCAGGGTGCTGGGTGATCAGTGCTCGGGGTCCTGGGTACTCAGTGCTTGGGGTGCTGGGTGCTCAGTACTCAGGGTGTTCGGTACTCAGTTCTCAGGGTGCTCAGCGCTCAATACTCAGGGTGCTGGTTGCTCAGTGCTCGGGGTGCTCGGTGCTCAGTACTCAGGGTGCTGGGTGCTCAGTACTCAGGGTGCTCTGTGCTCAGTACTCAGGGTGCTGGGTGCTCAGTACTCAGGGTGCTGGGTTCTCAGTGCTCAGGGTGCTGGGTGCTCAGTACTCAGGGTGCTGGGTGCTCAGTACTCAGGGTGCTCCGTGCTCAGTACTCAGGGTGCTGGGTGCTCAGTGCTCAGGGTGCTGGGTACTCAGTACTCAGGGTGCTGGGTGATCAGTACTCAGGGTGCTGGGTGCTCAGTACTCAGGCTGCTGGGTGCTCAGTGCTCTGGGTGCTGGGTGCTCCGTGCTCAGGGTGCTGGGTGCTCAGTGCTCAGGGTGCTGGGTGCTCAGTGATCGGGGTGATGGGTGCTGAGTGCTCAGGGTGCTGGGTGCTCAGTGCTCGGGGTGCTCGGTGCTCAGTGCTCAGGGTCCTGGGTGCTCAGTACTCAGGGTGCTGGGTGCTTAGTACTCAGGGTGCTCAGTGCTCAGTACACAGGGTGCTGGGTGCTCAGTGCTCGGGGTGCTGGGTGCTCAGTGCTCAGTACTCAGGGTGCTGGGTGCTCAGTGCTCAGGGTGCTGGGTGCTCAGTACTCAGCGTGCTGGGTGCTCAGTACTCAGGGTGCTGGGTGCTCAGTGCTCAGGGTGCTGGGTGCTCAGTGCTCAGGGTGCTGGGTGCTCAGTGCTCAGGGAGCTCGGTGCTCAGAACTGAGGGTGCTGGGTGCTCAGTACTCAGTGCTCGGGGTCCTGGGTGCTCCGTGCTCGGGGTGCTGGGTGCTCAGTACTCAGGGTGCTGGGGGCTCAGTACTCAGGGTGCTGGGTGCTCAGTAGTCAGGGTGCTCGGTTCTCAGTACTCAGGGTGCTGGGTGCTCATTCTCGGGGTGCTGGGTGCTCAGTGCTCGGGGTGCTGGGTGCTCAGTACTCAGGGTGCTCGGGGCTCAGTACTCAGGTTGCTGGGTGCTCAGTACTCAGGGTGATCTGTTCTCAGTACTCAGGGTGCTGGGTGCTCAGTGCTCGGGGTGCTATGTGCTCAGTTCTCGGGGTGCGCAGTACTCAGGGTGCTGGGTGCTCATTACTCAGGGTGCTGGGTGCTCAGTGCTCGGGGTGCTCGATGCTCAGTACTCGGGGTGCTGGGTGCTCAGTGCTCAGGGTGCTGGGTGCCCTGTGCTCGGGGTGCTGGGTGCTCAGTGCTGAGGGTGCTGGCTGCTCAGTGCTCAGGGTGCTGGGTGCTCAGCACTCAGGGTGCTCGGTGCTCAGTACTAAGGGTGCTCAGTGCTCAGTACTCAGGGTGCTCAGTGCTCAGTGCTCGGGGTGCTGGGTGCTCAGTATTCAGGGTGCTGGGTGCTCAGTACTCAGGGTTCTGGGTGCTCAGTGCTCAGTACTCAGCGTGCTGGGTGCTCAGTGCTCGGGGTGCTGGGTCCTCAGTGCTCAGGGTGCTGGGTGCTCAGTACTCAGGGTGCTGGGTGCTCAGTGCTCGGGGTGCTGGGTCCTCAGTGCTCAGGGTGCTCAGAGCTCAGTGCTCGGGGTGCTGGGTGCTCAGTGCTCGGGGTGCTGGGTGCTCAGTGCTCAGGGTGCTGGTTGCTTAGTACTCAGTGTGCTCAGTGCTCAGGGTGCTGGGTGCTCAGAACTCAGGGTGCTTGGTGCTCAGTACTCAGGGTGCTGGGTGCTCAGTACTCAGGGTGCTTGGTGCTCAGTACTCAGGGTGCTGGGTGCTCAGTGCTCAGGGTGCTCGGTGCTCAGTACTCATGGTGCTGGGTGCTCATTCTCGGGGTGCTGGGTGCTCAGTGCTCGGGGTGCTGGGGGCTCAGTACTCAGGGTGCTGGGTGCTCAGTGCTCAGGGTGCTGGGTGCTCATTGCTCAGGGTGCTCGGTGCTTAGTACTCATGGTGCTCGGTGCTCGGGTTGCTGGGTGCTCAGTGCTCGGTGTGCTGGGTGCTCAGTACTCAGGTTGCTGGGTGCTCAGTACTCAGGGTGCTGGGTGCTCAGTACTCAGGGTGCTGGGTGCTCAGTACTCAGGGTGCTGGGTGCTCAGTCCTCAGGGTGCTCAGTGCTCAGGGTGCTGGGTGCTCAGTACTCAGGGTGCTGAGTGCTCAGTACTCAGGTTGCTGGGTGCTCAGTACTCAGGGTGCTGGGTGCTCAGTGCTCGGGGTGTTGGGTGCTCAGTGCTCAGGGTGCTCAGTGCTCATTACTCAGGGTGCTGGGTGCTCAGTACTCAGTGCTCAGGATGCTGGGTGCTCAGTGCTCAGGGTGCTGGGTGCTCAGTGCTCAGGGTGCTCAGTGCTCAGTGCTCAGTACTCAGGGTGCTTGGTGCTCAGTACTCAGGGTGCTGGGTGCTCAGTGCTCGGGGTACCTGGTGCTCAGTGCTCGGGGTGCTCGGTGCTCAGTACTCAGGGTGCTGAGTGCTCAGTGCTCAGGGTGCTGGGTGCTCAGTGCGCAGGGTGCTGGGTGCTCAGTGCTCAGGGTGCTGGGTGCGCAGTGCTCAGCATGCTTGATGCTCAGTACTAAGGGTGCTGGGTGCTCAGTGATCAGGGTGCTGGGTGCTCAGTGCTCAGGGTGCTGGGTGCTCAGTACTCAGGGTGCTGGGTTCTCAGTGCTCAGGGTGCTGGGTGCTCAGTGCTCAGGGTGCTGGGTGCGCAGTGCTCAGCATGCTTGATGCTCAGTACTAAGGGTGCTGGGTGCTCAGTGATCAGGGTGCTGGGTGCTCAGTGCTCAGGGTGCTGGGTGCTCAGTACTCAGGGTGCTGGGTTCTCAGTACTCAGGGTGCTGGGTGCACAGTGCTAGGGGTGCTGGGTGCTCAGTGCTCGGGTTCTGGGTGCTCAGTACTCAGGGTGCTCCGTGCTCAGTACTCAGGGTGCTCTGTGCTCAGTGCTCAGGGTGCTGGGTGCTCAGTGCTCTGGGTGCTGGGTGCTCCGTGCTCAGGGTGCTGGGTGCTCAGTGATCGGGGTGATGGGTGCTGAGTGCTCAGGGTGCTGGGTGCTCAGTGCTCGGGGTGCTCGGTGCTCAGTGCTCAGGGTCCTGGGTGCTCAGTACTCAGGGTGCTGGGTGCTTAGTACTCAGGGTGCTCAGTGCTCAGTACACAGGGTGCTGGGTGCTCAGTGCTCAGTACTCAGGGTGCTGGGTGCTCAGTGCTCAGGGTGCTGGGTGCTCAGTACTCAGCGTGCTGGGTGCTCAGTACTCAGGGTGCTGGGTGCTCAGTGCTCAGGGTGCTGGGTCCTCAGTGCTCAGGGTGCTGGGTGCTCAGTGCTCGGGGAGCTCGGTGCTCAGAACTCAGGGTGCTGGGTGCTCAGTACTCAGTGCTCGGGGTCCTGGGTGCTCCGTGCTTGGGGTGCTGGGTGCTCAGTACTCAGGGTGCTGGGTGCTCATTCTCGGGGTGCTGGGTGCTCAGTGCTCGGGGTGCTGGGTGCTCAGTACTCAGGGTGCTGGGGGCTCAGTACTCAGGTTGCTGGGTGCTCAGTACTCAGGGTGATCTGTTCTCAGTACTCAGGGTGCTGGGTGCTCAGTGCTCGGGGTGCTGTGTGCTCAGTTCTTGGGGTGCTCAGTACTCAGGGTGCTGGGTGCTCAGTACTCAGGGTGCTGGGTGCTCAGTGCTCGGGGTGCTCGGTGCTCAGTACTCGGGGTGCTGGGTGCTCAGTACTCGGGGTGCTGGGTGCTCAGTGCTCAGGGTGCTGGGTGCTAAGTGCTCGGGGTGCTGGGTGCTCAGTGCTGAGGGTGCTGGCTGCTCAGTGCTCAGGGTGCTGGGTGCTCAGTACTCAGGGTGCTAGGTGCTCAGTACTCAGGGTGCTCAGTGCTCAGTACTCAGCGTGCTGGGTGCTCAGTGCTCAGGGTCCTCGGTGCTCAGTACTCAGGGTGCTCAGTGCTCAGTACTCAGGGTGCTGAGTGCTCAGTGCTCAGGGTGCTGGGTGCTCAGTGCTCAGGGTGCTGGGTGCTCAGTGCTCAGGGTGCTGGGTGCGCAGTGCTCAGCATGCTTGATGTTCAGTACTAAGGGTGCTGGGTGCTCAGTGCTCAGGGTGCTGGGTGCTCAGTGCTCGGGGTGCTGGTTGCTCAGTACTCAGGGTGCTGGGTGCTCCGTACTCAGGGTGCTGGGTGCTCAGTACTCGGGGTGCTGGGTGCTCAGTGCTCAGCATGCTGGGTGCTCAGTACTCAGGGTGCTCGGTGCTCAGTGCTTGGGATGCTGGGTGCTCAGTACTCAGGGTGCTGGGTGCTCAGTGCTCAGGGTGCTGGGTGCTCAGTGCTCAGGGTGCTGGGTGCTCAGTACTCAGTGCTCAGGATGCTGGGTGCTCAGTGCTCAGGGTGCTGGTTGCTTAGTACTCAGTGTGCTCAGTGCTCAGGGTGCTGGGTGCTCAGAACTCAGGGTGCTTGGTGCTCAGTACTCAGGGTGTTGGGTGCTCAGTACTCAGGGTGCTTGGTGCTCAGTACTCAGGGTGCTGGGTGCTCAGTGCTCAGGGTGCTCGGTGCTCAGTACTCATGGTGCTGAGTGCTCATTCTCGGGGTGCTGGGTGCTCAGTGCTCGGGGTGCTGGGGGCTCAGTACTCAGGGTGCTGGGTGCTCAGTGTTCAGGGTGCTGGGTGCTCATTGCTCAGGGTGCTCGGTGCTTAGTACTCATGGTGCTCGGTGCTCGGGGTGCTGGGTGCTCAGTGCTCGGTGTGCTGGGTGCTCAGTGCTCGGGGTGCTGCGTGCTGAGTGCTCGGTGTGCTGGGTGCTCAGTGCTCGGGGTGCTGGGTGCTCAGTACTCGGGGTGCTGGGTGCTCAGTACTCAGGGTGCTCGGTGCTCAGTGCTCAGGGTGCTGGGTGCTCAGTGCTCAGGGTGCTGGGTGCTCAGTACTCAGGTTGCTGGGTGCTCGGTGCTCAGTACACTGGGTGCTCAGTACTCAGGGTGCTGGGTGCTCAGTACTCAGGGTGCTCGGTGCTCAGTGCTCGGGGTGCTCGGTGATCAGTACTCAGGGTGCTGGGGTGCTCAGTGCTCAGGGTGCTGGGTACTCAGTGCTCAGGGAGCTGGGTGCTCAGTGCTCAGGGTGCTGGGTGCTCAGTGCTCAGGGTGCTGGGTGATCAGTGCTCGGGGTCCTGGGTACTCAGTGCTTGGGGTGCTGGGTGCTCAGTACTCAGGGTGTTCGGTACTCAGTTCTCAGGGTGCTCAGTGCTCAATTCTCAGGGTGCTGGTTGCTCAGTGCTCGGGGTGCTCGGTGCTCAGTACTCAGGGTGCTGGGTGCTCAGTACTCAGGGTGCTGGGTGCTCAGTACTCAGGGTGCTGGGTGCTCAGTACTCAGGGTGCTGGGTTCTCAGTGCTCAGGGTGCTGGGTGCTCAGTACTCAGGGTGCTGGGTGCTCAGTACTCAGGGTGCTCCGTGCTCAGTACTCAGGGTGCTGGGTGCTCAGTGCTCAGGGTGCTGGGTACTCAGTACTCAGGGTGCTGGGTGCTCAGTACTCAGGGTGCTGGGTGCTCAGTGCTCAGGGTGCTGGTTGCTCAGTGCTCAGGGTGCTGGGTGCTCAGTACTCAGGGTGCTGGGTGCTCAGTGCTAAGGTGATCGGTGCTCAGTACTCAGGGTGCTCAGTACTCAGGGTGCAGGGTGCTCAGTGCTCAGGGTGCTGGGTGCTCAGTCCCTCAGGGTGCTCAGTGCTCAGGGTGCTGGGTGCTCAGTGCTCGGGGTGCTCGGTGCTCAGTACTCAGGGTGCTGAGTGCTCAGTACTCAGGGTGCAGGGTGCTCAGTACTCATGGTGCTGGGTGCTCAGTACTCAGGGGGCTGGGTGCTCAGTGCTCAGGGTGCTGGTTGCTCAGTGCTCAGGGCGCTGGTTGCTCAGTGCTCGGGGTGCTGGGTGCTCAGTGCTCGGGGGTGCTGGGGTGGTCAGTGCTCAGTGCTCAGGGTGCTGGGTGCTCAGTGCTCAGTGCTCAGGGTGCTCAGTGGCTCAGTACTCAGGGTGCTCAGTGCTCAGTGCTCGGGGTGCTGGGTGCTCAGTATTCAGGGTGCTGGGTGCTCAGTACTCAGGGGTGCTGGGTGCTCAGTGCTCAGTACTCAGCGTGCTGGGTGCTCAGTACTCGGGGTGCTGGGTCCTCAGTGCTAAGGGTGCTGGGTGCTCAATACTCAGGGTGCTGGGTGCTCAGTGCTCGGGGTGCTGGGTCCTCAGTGCTCAGGGTGCTCAGAGCTCAGTGCTCGGGGTGCTGGGTGCTCAGTGCTCGGGGTGCTGGGTGCTCAGTGCTCAGGGTGCTGGTTGCTTAGTACTCAGTGTGCTCAGTGCTCAGGGTGCTGGGTGCTCAGAACTCAGGGTGCTTGGTGCTCAGTACTCAGGTTGCTGGGTGCTCAGTACTCAGGGTGCTTGGTGCTTAGTACTCAGGGTGCTGGGTGCTCAGTGCTCAGGGTGCTCGGTGCTCAGTACTCATGGTGCTGGGTGCTCATTCTCGGGGTGCTGGGTGCTCAGTGCTCGGGGTGCTGGGGGCTCAGTACTCAGGGTGCTGGGTGCGCAGTGCTCAGGGTGCTGGGTGCTCATTGCTCAGGGTGCTCGGTGCTTAGTACTCATGGTGCTCGGTGCTCGGGGTGCTGGGTGCTCAGTGCTCGGTGTGCTGGGTGCTCAGTGCTCGGGGTGCTGGGTGCTGAGTGCTCGGTGTGTGCTGGGTTCTCAGTGCTCGGGGTGCTGGGTGCTCAGTGCTCGGGGTGCTGGGTGCTCAGTACTCAGGGTGCTCGGTGCTCAGTACTCAGGGTGCTGGGTGCTCAGTGCTCAGGGTGCTGGGTGCTCAGTACTCAGGGTGCTGGGTGCTCAGTACTCAGGGTGCTGGTGCTCAGTTCTCGGGGTGCTGGGTGCTCATTAATCAGGGTGCTGGGTGCTCAGTACTCAGGGTGCTCAGTGCTTGGGGTGCTGGGTGCTCAGTTCTCAGGGTGCTCAGTGCTTGGGGAGCAGGGTGCTCAGTACTCAGGGTGCTGGTTGCTCAGTGCTCAGGGTGCTGGGGTGCTGAGTACTCAGGGTGCTGGGGTGCCTCAGTACTCAGGGTGCTGGGTGCTCAGTACTCAGGGTGCTGGGTGCTCAGTCCTCAGGGTGATCAGTGCTCAGGGTGCTGTGTGCTCAGTACTCAGGGTGCTGAGTGCTCAGTACTCAGGGTGCTGGGTGCTCAGTACTCAGGGTGCTGGGTGCTCAGTGCTCGGGGTGCTGGGTGCTCAGTGCTCGGGGTGCTGGGTGCTCAGTACTCAGGGTGCTCGGTGCTCAGTGCTCGCGGTGCTGGGTGCTCAGTGCTCGGGTTGCTGGGTGCTCAGTGCTCGGGGTGCTGGGTGCTCAGTGCTCGGGGTGCTCGGTGCTCAGTGCTCGGGGTGCTGGGTGCTCAGTACTCGGGGTGCTCAGTGCTCAGTACTCATGGTGCTCGGTGCTCAGTACTCAGGGTGCTGGGTGATCAGTGCTCGGGGTGCTGGGTGCTCAGTACTCAGGGGGCTGGGTGCTCAGTGCTCGGGATGCTGGGTGCTCAGTGCTCAGGGTGATCGGTGCTCAGTACTCAGGGTGCTGGGTGCTCAGTACTCAGGGTGCTGGGTGCTCAGTACTCAGGGTGCTGGGTGCTCAGTCCTCAGGGTGCTCAGTGCTCAGGGTGCTGGGTGCTCAGTACTCAGGGTGCTGAGTGCTCAGTACTCAGGGTGCTGGGTGCTCAGTACTCATGGGGCTGGGTGCTCAGTGCTCGGGGTGTTGGGTGCTCAGTGCTCAGGGTGCTCAGTGCTCATTACTCAGGGTGCTGGGTGCTCAGTACTCAGTGCTCAGGATGCTGGGGTGCTCAGTGCTCAGGGTGCTGGGTGCTCAGTGCTCAGGGTGCTCAGTGCTCAGTACTCAGGGTGCTTGGTGCTCAGTGCTCAGCGTGCTGGGTGCTCAGTACTCAGGGTGCTCGGTGCTCAGTGCTTGTGGGTGCTGGGTGATCAGTACTCAGGGTGCTGGGTGCTCAGTGCTCAGGGGTGCTGGGTGCTCAGTGCTCAGGGTGCTGGGTGCTCAGTACTCAGTGCTCAGGATGCTGGGTGCTCAGTGCTCGGGCTGCTGGGTGCTCAGTGCTCAGGGTGCTGGGTGCTCAGTACTCAGGGTGCTGGGTTCTCAGTACTCAGGGTGCTGGGTGCACAGTGCTAGGGGTGCTGGGTGCTCAGTACTCAGGGTGCTGGGGGCTCAGTACTCAGGGTGCTGGGTGCTCAGTACTCAGGGTGCTCGGTTCTCAGTACTCAGGGTGCTGGGTGCTCATTCTCGGGGTGCTGGGTGCACAGTGCTCGGGGTGCTGGGTGCTCAGTACTCAGGGTGCTGGGGGCTCAGTACTCAGGTTGCTGGGTGCTCAGTACTCAGGGTGATCTGTTCTCAGTACTCAGGGTGCTGGGGTGCTCAGTGCTCGGGGTGCTGTGTGCTCAGTTCTTGGGATGCTCAGTACTCAGGGTGCTGGGTGCTCAGTACTCAGGGTGCTGGGTGCTCAGTGCTCGGGGTGCTCGGTGCTCAGTACTCGGGGTGCTGGGTTCTCAGTACTCGGGGTGCTGGGTGCTCAGTGCTCAGGGTGCTGGGTGCTCAGTACTCAGCGTGCTGGGTGCTCAGTACTCAGTGTGCTGGGTGCTCAGTGCTCAGGGTGCTGGGTCCTCAGTGCTCAGGGTGCT